>NC_041403.2:35354012-35524012 GCF_900747795.2 Erpetoichthys calabaricus
CTTTGTTGTCCAGGTTAATATTGTTTGTGTGTGTCAGATATTTTTTTTTTAATTTTTGTGGATTTTTTTTCTAGCTGACACAAATTTGGAAGTTACCTTTATTTTTATTGTTTATTTATTTTTTGCTGTGATCACAGAAAACATGTTTTTATATATGATGAAATCATTATCTATAGTATTTTACATACTCCGTAACCCTTAATACATTAAGCAGGTTTAGAAAATGGATGGATGGGAGTTTGCTAGTTTGTAAGACAGCATAAGCAAGCTTGGTATATTTTTTGTTATTGTTAGTTTAAGTCGTTTATAGGGAAGGATATTAATTACTAAGTAGCAAAATTGAGTTGGCAGTATGTAATGAATAAAGAAATCAACTCTAAGGCAAATGGATGACAGTTCAGTTTCTGCCCATGACTAAGTGTGTGGCCCTGAGCAAGCCACCCACCTGCCCTTGATCCAGCCGTTAAAAAAAATAAAAAAATCTGTCAACAGTTGTTTAGTATGTCTGCATTTGTGAAGTGCCTTGGATTGTTGTTCCCTATAGAATGTTGCTATAAAAAGTAAAGGGTGTTTGTTTGAATATCTGTGTGTAGTGAAGCACTTTATTAAACTACCTAAGATTGTATTTCCTTGTGAGTGTATTGCAGAAAAGAGGGAGAACTGCAAAAATTAATCCACTTGTGCTTTTTGTGCAAATATTATTCAGTTGAAATTTGTCTTGCATACACAGGGCAATGTGAGACTTGCTTGCTTTTCTCCCACATACAAGTCACAGGAATATAATACAAATAAAAAAACAATGAATAGCATTGCACAGTGGATATTACAAAGACATAACCAAAATACTCATGCTGTTTGTAAGTAGCTTTTTAGTAGCCTAATGACACAAGCATAAAGAATGGCCCTGAATCTAGTTGTGAGAGTTCTGATGGTCCTGTATTGTTTTCCAGAATGGAAGGGGGAGAAAAGTGACAGAGCAGTATCGCCGAAGTCTTTAATAATACTGTTTGCCTTTCTAAGACAGCTTGTGTTATATACTGTATGTCCTGTATTGAACAGAGGCATTTGCCAGTATTATTGTGTTCTGGCATCACCACTCTCTGTAGTACCCTGTAGGCCTGCGCTTAGCAGATCCCATATCAATTTTATATACAGTCTGTGGAGATGGACTCCTTTGTGCATCAATATAAATTGGTAAGCACAGACATAGGGTCATCCAAGAAAGTCTTCAATAGCTTGTCAATTGGTTATGTATCTGGTAATGTTGTGGAAATGAGGCCTGTAGATTTAGATGATTTAATGCTGTATGTTCACTGTCAGCTAATGCTAAGCTTATTCTGTAGTTTGTATTTTTTTTTGCTGTTTCTGTACAGGCAACAGGAACCACCAAATAGTTCATGTTGTTTCCAGCAATAACCTTACAAATGTCTGTCAATGATGGTACTCTGTCTACTGTACTACACTCGATACTAACAAAACGTCCATCTTAATTGACTGCCATAATAATCCTGCGATTGTCTCCATCCAATGTTGTTTTTTATTTTTTAATAACCACTTTTTAAAATGTATTTTTATTGTTTCTATTCATATACAGAGCTTTGTTAGTTCTTAGGCTGGTTTTATAATTCCTATGGGGCAGACAAAGCCAGCAAAGAATTAAGAGCTTGCATTTTGCACGCTGAGCTTGAAATACGTGCCAGCTCTTCAATGAATGTGACTGACAGAAATGTTGTTCTCTTCCCTTTACTGGATGTTAATAAGCCATGCTTTAATAGGCTGCTAGTTTTCATCTGACCTTCGGAGTAACTGCAGAAATAGGCTTCACTGAATGAACATTACAATTTGATCTCCATGGTTTGTACTTTTCTGCTCATCACTCAAAATTGTTTTCTATTAATTTTTTCATGTAGCACACTTTGGGTAGATATAAGTATATAATGAAAAAAGTTTTGAGCCATTTACTCATTATTATAATAGAAGAGTACATTCAGTTTTTCAATATATAAAACATGTAAAAAATGCCATTGCCCCAGTTTATATAGAAGAGAGAGTGGTAGTGATATTTGCATTCCTGTCCCAGCGATGATTCTTGCCTTGCACCCAGTGTTGGCAGGAATAGACTCTTACATCCTGTGACCCTAAATGTGTTATGTAGATTATACAATGAATAAGATATTGAATTACAGAATTGTAGAATTTTGTACTTCTTCACTTTCTCTTTGATCACATCAGTGCGTGTTTGCGGAAATGTATTTTCCTCCGCTGAAAGCATACATCTATTTCCAAGTGTGCTTGTTTGCTGGAATTTAGATATTAGAGACCAATGCTTTGGACAGTTCCTTCAATTAAAAAGATGTATAGACCACCCTTGATTTTAAAAGGTAAAGGGTACTCTTTCTTGCTGGACAAATAGTTTTCCATTCCATTGAAGGCAAGGGTAGCTATCCAACTAAAAATACAAATAGTATTTGGAAGTGATGTATGAATACAAAAAATGTATAAATATTCTGCAAATTAAGGCCATTTTCAGTGTACTTCATTGGCTCCCTATTCATCTCCGTATTGAATACAAACTCTGTTTGTTTACTCACCAGTGTATCCATGGAAATGCTCCACAATATTTTAAGGAACTCCTTATATTACAATCCACTACAAGAAACCTCTGTTTTGGAAATACCTACCGCCTTCACTCCCCCTGTGACCAAACTTCGTACAATGGGTGGCCGAGCCTTTGCAGCCGCTGCTCCACGGTTCTGGAATGCCCTACCAGAGAGCCTGAGAACACCGCAGATCGTGGGCTGTTTTAAGAAACAGCTAAAGACTTTTCTATTTAGGAAAGCTTATTAACAAGAATGCTATCAATTATTGTTGTTTTATCTCTGCTTTTATCTTGCTTAGCCTTTGTTTAAACTTTTTTATGTATCACTTTGAGATTTACTACTAATGTAAAGTGCCCTATAAAATAATAAAATGCATTATTATTATTATTACTATATTATGCTGTTTGTATTTGAAATTTTTTTTTCAAAAAAATTTGAACCTTCTGAAATTTTCAGTTTCACACAAATGATCAGTAATGCACATTTAGACACTTTAGTATATCAATGTGACATCCCAAATTATGATTAGTAAGCATTATAAATTCACTAAGAGCTTGGTGTTGACTTTAAGAAAATTTCATTATTTACCTCCATCATGTTGCTATGGAGCCTCTGCACAGATAATGTGAAGATTCAGTAAAATGGAGCATGGTTGTAGCTGTCAAAATCTAACGGTGCACTTCCTCAAGTTACTGCCCTGAGTACTGCTTGTCATGCATAAATGTTTATGAATGTATTGTAAAAAGAATGTATACTTGGTTTGATAATTACTGTTAATTTATTATTAAATTTGCTTTATCTAAATAGTATATTGGGCTAGAAGCTATCACAAAAGATGTGAGTGCAATGCAAGAATCAAACTTAAACAGGATGCTATTCCATTGCAGGTTATACTTGCATGCTCGCTCACAATCATACAGAGTCAATAGACCTTGTCACTGACTGTGTGGGATCTGCACATTCTCCTCTTATCTCCTTTTTTATTGACTTGGTGCACCAGTTATCTCCCACATATAAAAATATTTAGGGCAATTTTAGATTCACAATTAGGCTGGTGTGGGGTGTGTGTGTGTTCTGTGATAGACTGGAACCCTGTCTCGCTATGGCTTTTCCCAAGTGCCCTTGTTTTGCTAGGATAGACCCCAGGTATTTGCATTCTTGAATTGAAAAAAGCAATTTAAGAAAATGAATGGATTGATTTATTTAAAAGTCTGTAGAGCCATTGCTTTTCAGTATAGTTGTGTCCATTCTGCTGTGAGGTCAACAGAATCAATCAAATTATTAAAAATGTGCTTTAAAATGAATATTTTAGTTTTTATTATATTTTTGTAGGATTATTATATAAAATACTTGCCTAGTAGCTTATGCTTTTTACATCATGTACTGTATGTTGGCTAAATCAAAAATAAACTGTATGCTTCATACTGCAGAGACAATGTAAGGTAGACTTGTCATAGGTTTACATACCCTGGCAGAATTTGTAAGATGTGTACCTTTAAAGAAAAGATGACTGATCAGGCAAAAGACATTTAATTTATTTTTAATGAAATCCGAATTAAACTATAAGGCATCACAGAATAGCACATCGATTAAACAAAACATAGTAATAAGGAAAATAATGAGATGGTCCCTGTTCAAAAGTTTGCATACTTTTAGTTCTTAATACTGTGTATTGTTCCCTTTAACATCGATGATGGCATGCAGTCTTTTGTGATATTTGTGGATGAGGCCCTTGATTTTTTCAGGTGGTAGAGCTGCCCATTCTTATTGGCAAAAAGCATCCGTGTCCCATATATTCTTGGGTTGTCTTGCATGAACTGCACATGTGAGATCTTCCCAAAGTGGCTGAATGATATTCATTTTTTTTCTGTTGTAGCCACTGAAGGGTCAACTTGGCATAGTGTTTTGCATCATTGTCATTTTGGACAATCCAAGTGTGTCCCATGCAGAGCTTCTGGACTGATGAATGCAAGTTGTCCTCCAATATTTTCTGGTAACATGATGCATTCATCTTGCCATCAATTTTCTTTAAGTTACCTATGCTGCTGTAGGTGAAACACCCCCGAAACATCTGAGATCCAGATCCATGCTTCACAGTAGGGATGGTGTATTTTTCGTCATTGGCCTTGTTGTGTCCTCTCCAAACATAGCGTTTATGGTTGTGACTACAAAGTTCAATATTGGTCTTATCAATCCAAAGGACGATGTTCCAGATGTTTTGAGGCTAGTCTAGATGCTGTTTGGCATATTGTAAGCAGGCTGTTTTGTGGTGTTGGCACAGTAAATGCTTTTTTCTTGCAACTCGACCGTGCAGCCCTTTTTTGTACCTCCTTATTGTACATCTTGAAACAGCAACACCACTTGTTTTCAGAAAAGCCAGAATTTCAGCTGAAGAGGTTTCTGTTTTTTTCTTGGCATTTCAACAAATGATCTTGGCAATGTGGCTGAAATCTTGGTTGGTGTACTTTACCATGGCATGGTAACAACAGAACCCTTAATGTTCCACTTTTTTATCACAGCTTGAACACTACTAACAGGTATTTTCATATCTCTGGATAAGTTTTTATATCCCTTTCCTGATTTGTACAATTCAACAACCTTTTCTGTCAGGTCCTTTGACAGTTCTTTTGCTTTCTCCATGGCTCAGTATCACGCAAAGTCAGTGGAGCTCTGCATTAATTTTATTGACTATTTATACACAGACACTGATTATTATCAAAGACGTTACTGGTGTGGACATTCTCCCTTAATTTGAACCTGTGTGTGTCACCTTGTGTGTGTATATTATCAGCCCCACCATTCATGTGTATATAAACTTTTGATCGGGCCCATTTGGGTGATTTCAGTTATCTTTTTCATTTAAAAAGGGCACACACAATTATGTGATAATAAATTGCTTTGTCTGAGCACACTCCCTAATTTAAAGGAAAGCTTTCTGTGCGATTACTTACATTTTTCAAACAATGGCCAAATTCTGCAAGGGTATGTAAACTTATGCTCACATAAGTATACACAACCTTATTTAGAAGAGTGTGGTCTCAGCAGTTGACGAAGTCGACATCTGTGCCACAGCAATTGGAAAAACTGTCTCATTGTGTGCTATGTCTATGAGGAATGCATGAACAACATTTTCTATAACCTTTGGTTAATAATTTTATAAACGTTTTACAGCATCCTTGTAAAAGGATATGGTAGTGAAAGAGTTTTGCAGACATAAGCATATATATGTAACAAAAGCATTTTAAAGGTGGCAGCAGTGGAAGTATACCTAAATATAATATTTTTTAAACCATTTACATCCAAATGATATTGTCTTCTCCATAGGCTTCTTTCTAATCAGTATGTGTTGTTGTGAGTGTGCATATATGAGTTTGCCTAGCTACAGTTCTGCCCCAAACAAGTTCTTGCGTTGTACTTGACATCACTTTAAAATTTTATCCTTCATCAATGCTATGAAATGGAACGTAGTTTGTATAAAAAATAGATGGACTGATGTATATATTGTGCACATGTAATACATCATTCTTAGACTTAGTTCAGAGTCTAAGAGTCTTGCAGCTTTATTGTTTTTATAATAGTTTTGGATATTAATGATAATCATACACTGAGGAGAAATACATCTGTAAATGCATTATTTTGCTTTGACAGATTGTTTTTCTTGGTGTTAATTTTAGCGCTGTACTTGAGTTGCTTGGAACAGGATTTCCTGGTGTAACAAAAATCTCTTGAGCAAAAATGTGTATCTAATGCACACTTGTGGAAAGCTGACTTTGAAGTCTTTTATAGTATTAAAATGCTAATCCTTTGGAGCTATCCTGAAGGTAGCGTCCAGGACTGGGGCATCCTAGTCTCCAAACCATACAACCACCTTCTGATGCACTTTAACACCAGCCCATACTTATGTGTACAGCTCATGCATTAGCAGGAGTCTGTCCTCTTTGACTAATGAGGAGTTTTGATTTTTAACCAAAGTGGTCCCATGCCGTGGAGTTCCTCAGGATTAGAGTATTTCCTAGTTGTGAGGAATGTTTTCATACCTTAGTCTTTCCTTTGACTTATTCTTTGTCAGTACAATAGTAATGCTTCTAAGGAGTGGTATAGTCCTGTCCCTCCTAGACGTCTATGAATTGATTGTTATCGTTATTGAATCTTTCACATTCCAAAGGCACTAGAGGAGTTTCTTTTCTTCTAACATCAGGAACCAGGTGAAAACATGCTAAGCCTGATTTATTTCCATCACCTTCTTTCAGGTTACTGGAATCCTTAATGAAATTTCATGGTTCACATGGTTCCTGCTCTGTCTTAAATAGCTGTACTGATGAGGATACAGTTGCTACTTTGCTGTTGCATGCCTTACTTACATTACTGTGCAAAATGCAGACCCAAATGTACTGGAGCATGAGGGCCCATTCACACCTAAATATTTTTCTGGTGTTTTAACACTAGATCATTCTTAAACCATCAGAATTAAAAGTTATTGGCCATTATTTTCAGGGACACTATTTACATCTGAAAAAAAAAAAGCAACAACCAAGAACATTGCAGCTATGGCAGCTAATATCTATGTCCTTACGGGTTCCTTTATATAAAAAAAAAAAAAAAAAAAAGTGAAAACTCATCAGAACATGCAGAATACTCCATGCATCTCAGTAAAATATGTTCATGATGGCCTTGAAGGAGTGAGACAGATGAAACTTTTTATATGTTTAAAAAAATCTGCATAAATTTAAGATTATAAATATATTGTTACATAATTACGTACTGTATAACCATGAGAAGAAATATATGACATCCTCCTCCTAGTATGATTTAACATTAAAAAACCTAAACTGAATTAGTAAATAATATCATAAAGACACTATCACATATCATTGCACTTACATACTTATCGACATTTGTGTGCAATTCTATAATTTTTCAGGTTGCTGCCTGAATTCTTCATAGAAGGTCCACAATTGTTTTCTAAGCTCTGTTTGCTGCAGAATAGGGGAAACCCAATATCTGCACTCACAGCATGGATGACACCTGTTCTTCAGTACTGTGATCCTCCCCTCTTCTTCTTTCGGCGTACTGTGATTGTTAGGATTAAAAGCACTAAAGTCATTGAAATATTCTAGAGACACAAGAATCTTCTCACAGCACTAGAACAACTCACAACCCACAAAATGGTGATATGAAATTATGTCAGTATTATTTTCCCTGTAATAAACATTTGAAAAATGCTGGATAATGCGTGAAAACCGCATAAATAATATAAATAAAATGCCAAACAAAAGTTGGAAATTCACAGCGCTCGAATGTGAATGGACCCTATAAAATGTATAAGCACCTTTTGCTGTTTTGTTTATGAGACTACTCGATGTGTATAAAGCATTATTTCAGTCACAAAAATGCTTTCCTAGCATGTGCATACAGGTCATATTGTGAGAACTAGAATTTTGTTTGAATTGAGAGCCACATAATATAGATCTCAATTTTAAATTCAAGAAATTGATTACATGTGTCTTTTTACTCTTTACATAATAAGGGAAAAATCCAGTCTACAGTATATTGGATTAAGTCTAAACTGGATCAAAGAAGAATGGACAAAATAATTAATCAGTGAGTATTGAGTGGTGAACCTCTGTGGGGCATGTGATGAATGGTGCCTCTAACTTGACCTGTTACATTTTAAATAGGCTGTGGCTTCCCACTACATTGAATTTAATTAAATGATTCATATTTTAATAAAGAGTATTGATTCATGCATTCATTCTGAATTCATAATTGTGTGCATAGATGTCTTAAGTGTGACATGCTTTAATAAACATGACTGGGTCATAACTTGTTATTTCTACAAACATTTAGCTGTGGTATCATGGGTAATTCAAACTGAGGTAATCCATACATTAAAGAAGCATTGCTGGGATTTTTTTTTTATAATTTTTTTTTCACGGCTATTTGCATAATTAAGAGATGTACCTAATTGTTGCATTTGCAAAGTATTCTTGTTAATCTCTGTTTTTATTATGTGTAAAGTTTATGCTGTAGTTCAGGCACCCTGTATATACAATATACTTAAATTTTTTTTATATTGTCAATACTGTTGTACTAATCATTCTTAAAATTTCTCTTGAGGAATTTTAGACTGCTTTATCCTTTTTTTTTCTTATGGGGATGAAGTCAAGATGGAAATTCTAACAACAAATATGTCTTGGCTTGCCTAAAGAGGCCTGTAAAACTCTGTAATTACTAAGCTGTGTACCTTTTATTTTTAATAATTGTTCTCCTTGCTGTTAGAACTCTTTTCAGACACCAGTGGTCTCTTTGACTGCATTTAAAACACGACAACAAAAAAAAAATAAAAGCAATGTTAATGTTAGTCACACATTTAGGTGATGCCAACAGAGCATAGTTATATTCGCCTCATAAGTTTCTTTCTGTGGTGTTTAAGTTCCATGTTTGTATTTTGCCTGAGCATCTGTTTTGGTGATAGAAGAAATGAATAAGCTTAAGACATTTGTGAATTTACTAATGAAAGTGAACAGCAAAAAAATTTACTCTATAAATAAATAATATACTCAACTATGAAATTCCCAATATGTAAACAGTGTTGCAGTATTTACACCTTCCATTTTCTTATCCATTTTTAGAGTTATGAGGTGATAGAACTTATTCCAAGGGAAGTGGGTTCAGGGCAGGAATCGGCTTTACAGGGAGCACCGTTGCATGTATGGCACACACTCATGCACCCATAATTCCTTATACTGTATGAGGCCAACAGATGGAGCACCAATGCATGTAGTGCACACTCATGCACCCATACTTGCTTATGCTGTATGAGGCCAATTTATAGTGACTAGTTAACATAATGTGAATATGTATGGATCAGAATTGGAGTAGCCATCATTTTCTGTTATTTAATGTTACGATACACCTTCTGTATATCATTGCCTTTGGAATATTTTACATTTAAAGAGCAGCTACTTATTGAGAATAATTCATTGTAAAGTTTGAACAAAATTAAATATCTATGGTCTCATTGTAATATTATTTTCAAATAAACAGTTTTCTGTTAACATCCATCCATCCATTCTCCAACCCGCTGAATCCGAACACAGGGCCACGGGGGTCTGCCGGAGCCAATCCCAGCCAACACAGGGCACAAGGCAGGAAACAATCCTGGGCAGGGTGCCAACCCACCGCAGGACACACACAAACACACCCACACACCAAGCACACACTAGGGCCAATTTAGAATCGCCAATCCACCTAACCTGCATGTCTTTGGACTGTGGGAGGAAACCGGAGCGCCCGGAGGAAACCCACGCAGACACGGGGAGAACATGCAAACTCCACGCAGGGAGGACCCGGGAAGCGAACCCAGGTCCCCAGATCTCCCAACTGCGAGGCAGCAGCGCTACCCACTGCGCCACCGTGCCGCCCTTTCTGTTAACATTTATTTATTATTTTAGAAAGGGTAATAAATTACTGTATTCAAAAAAACATTTAAAATGACATTGTTGGACAGTATGCTTTATTTCTTACTTGAATTATGGTGAAGGGAAGCTAAGGTGGCATTGGGGGCTTCACTTTGGAAATTGAATTATTGGCATGAGAGAAATCATTTGATAGGTGCATCATTTTGGAAGTGACTACTTTGAATGTCAAGTTGGTTATGTTGAGTGTGTTTTTACCTTAGCTTATTTTTTAAAGCTATTTTTTTCAGTTTGGTAATGCATTTGGAAAGTTACCTTATTGTGGACTAGTAATGGCAATGTTTCTGCAGTTTTGGGGCTATTTTGTGTATTTTGTATTCGAAAGTGTCATTTTTATATAAGGTGGTAATCTGTGTTAAATTATGCCTCCTTGGAAGGCAGCAGTGTCATTCCTATTAACTTCTCAATTATTGTTGTACAAGTAAAATTTATACAAATAAATATAAAGCCGCTGTGATTATGGCCATGCAAGTAGTGAGGTATAAAGGCTGCAAGTGAATTCTCTGCTTACTTTATGTTCTGGATTTTGGGCTGGTTAAAGTGGATTTTAGGCTGTTTTTACTTGGACAATATAGTAACCCTGTTGCAAGTGACTTTTGTATATACTGAGACATACATGGCATCATTGTTTTTGGTTTGAAGCTTTTTCTTTTGTATATACTGAGACATGCATGGCATCATTGTTTTTGGTTTGAAGCTTTTTCTTTTGTTTGTGGAAAGATTACTGGTTATACTGTATGTAAAATTGTGCTGACAATTATAAATAGAATTGTAGTTTAATTGAATTGGCAAACTTCATTTGGAACATTCTTGTTGAAGATTATTTTGGAAATTATTTAGTAATAAATTCATGCTCACAAAATGTGATGCAAGATGCACCAGATGTTGATTCACCACTACTGCAAGTGAACAGTTAGATGATGCATCTGTGCAAGTATCAGTATGGTCTTGTCCTTTGATAGCTCAGCTGACATGTTCCATACTTTATTAATAGTGTTAGGATAGATGAATGCATTGAGAATAGCTAAAAGATTGTTGCAATGTCTTTAAATGAACACATATTAATTTAGAACTAGATACTTTTTCAATCACAAAAACATATTTAGAGTTGCTTCCAGATCTGCTGATGTTGTCTAGATAGGCTTGAGCCCCCTTCACCCTGGATTGGACTAGGTGTGTTCAAGAAATATACTCAGTAGAGTATAGGCATTGATACATGGATTTAGCTAGATGGTCAGACATTGAAAGAAAATAAAGCTGTCTTTTCATTGATACATTAAAAATGAATTACTGGATTGAAACAGACATTTTAAAAAAATATGTAATTGATGTAATTGTAATTGGTGCTTTTTCACTAATGATGTACCAAAATCGCCATAGAATGTTTAAAATGAATAAGCTGTGTTATCCCCTTAATATCAGAATACTACCATAAGCTTGAAGTAGAATAGTTTTTTTTAGTCATATTTTTGTTTGTTTGTTTGGGATCAGAAGTTAAAACTGAGCTGCCTTGTTGGAGAGAAATGGAGTGTGGGATGCCCCAGCCCAACCTAAACACACACACAGACCTCCTGACCACCACTGACACTCCTCTGTTAAATTACTAATATTACTGTCAAAATTCACACTTAAGTCATTTGTCATTAGCCACAAATTATTGCAGTGAGGGTCACTAATAAGAGTACAAGATTAAAAATAAATATATTGTAATAACCTGAATTGATACTGTACTATATTAAGATGGATATAAGTAAAAGTTTCTTAAAAGGCATACATAAGGTCATTTCATTAAACAAATTTCTCCTTTCCTTGGCAGTTTTTTTTCTCTTATGCTGCGTTAACTGATTCTCCCTGAGCCAGAGAACTAATTGGACTAATCTCTTTATTCCATAGTCTTATTTTCCATAGATTAAAATTTGAAGGTAACATATAAAAATTGAAAGTCTGTCATTATACTCAAAAATAAATTGTGTAAGCCAGAAAACTTGTCATGTTCATTAAATTCAGAAAAAGCTTTGACCAGAAGTTACCAAAATGTTTTATGCCCAAGGACCCCCACAATGATATACCACCTTGTCAGTCCCCAATTCCCACTAATGTAATCTGAAAGCTAAATATGATCTTGGTTTCTGCTAACATCAATCCCACAGAATAATTCTGTAAAATAGCAGACCTATTATTCAAAGCTAATGCATAGCAATAGCAAATTTTAACGAATATTTGATTGAATGTCACTATAAGGCTTTCTGCTATTGATAAATATTAATAACACTAAAATCAAATGTTAGACATTTGCATTTTATTATTAATAATTGTTAACATTCAGCATTCTTCCTCATTGTATATTTTGTTAACTAGTCTGCTAATTGTGGTGGGTTGGTGCCCTGCCCGGGGTTTATTACCTGCCTTGCGCCCTGCGTTGGCTGGGATTGGCTCCAGCAGACCCCCGTGACCCTGTAGTTAGGATATAGTGGGTTGGATAATGGATGGATGGATAGTCTGCTAATTTCTAAAATTGTTCTGAAAATGATACAGTAAACAAGTTTACCATTGGCGAACCACAACAGAGGAAAGGGGAGAGTGACAATTTTTAGACTGCTTTTGTCTGGGTGATGGCACTCCCTGGGTACGACACACTTTTTCGCAAAAATCCTTTGGTCTTGGAGCATCATTCCTGGGCAGATTACATCTTGGCATGCATTGGCTCAAAGTGTTGGGAAGTGAGACAGAACTGTGACCTCTGACTCCACGAGCAGTAACTGGCTGCTGGTGGGCACAGAATAGGAGAACAAGGTCTTGTAAATGAGAGAGAAGCACTGTGAGACGTAGCGCTTGGATTGAAATACAGCCTAGCATGGATACTCTGGTTTGGACAATGTGTAAGTCTATGACTACATTAAGACGGAACTACTTTTAGGCAAAAATTACAGTAAATTTTCAGCTACATTTGGATTAAAATTCCAAAATGTACTTTTTTAATAATCTTTAAAATTGTAAGAGATTTTTTTTTTTTTGAACAGTCAACCTCACCAAGCTTGCAGTGGATGCCAAATTTGAAAACCCCTGGCCTAGGTATTATTGAATTAGTAATATTGTTTTAAAGGTGTATGTTATAGAAAAAAAATATAATATTGTTAAAAAAAAAAAAAAGTACAGGCATTATAAATGCAAAGGAAAGAGTTTACACTGGAGGTTTATAAGGTTTGGAAATTCAAAACCCAGGGCTACAGGGCCACAAACTTTTCATATCTTGTGTCTCTGGGAAGGGGTTCTGCACATTTTATACATTATTGTAAGAACTGTATACCAAACAGACAGATCTCCCTCTTAAGTCCACTATATAGGGAACGTGACTGTTATGTGTCTGCGTCTACTCTTTCAAGAAACACTGTGGCTCTTGTTAACTAGCATACGCCACTGTTTATATTGCAGCTGTTAAAAATAGTATTCATTTCACATACTGGCAGAGTTGTTCTTAACATCTGTGACTTGATATAAATGCCAAGGCTGACTGCATTTGTTCCTGCTAGGAAGTTTAAAGCACAAAGTTTTGTATATTACTTTTGGGTAAATGGAAAAACTTAGCTTGCTTGCCTTTTTTTCATTTTTGTATGAGAATGTCTTTAGATAGTTTTGGGTTTGTTTGTTATTCTTGATTCATCCTTAGCTGAGTGGAAACGAGTAATTTTCCTTGTGGTTAACTGGTGTCCCCCCACAAAGTATTTTTGATGTGGACTGAGGGGGTAGTTATATACTTGCACTAATTAGAAATAAAAATGTCTTTTATTGATAGGGGAGTTAAAGTCATCCTATATGGGTTGTCATATGTATTTGTAGTTTATATATTCTCTCCCAGCTATTATTTAATTTACTACAAAAATTACAGATTTGCCTACTTTAAAAGTGCAGTGTGTCCTGGGTGTGGTCTTGCTGCCTTACTGACTGGGATGGGCTCCAGTGAGTCTCAGTGTTTTAAAAGTTCAAGCAGTTTGAGGCAGTCAGTTAGTTGGTTACTTAAAATTACATGGTTAATGCAATAAATAGGCTGTATTTGAATTGTATTTTGCAATATCTAAATATTGAATACATTTGGAAATAGAGTTGTTTCGGAGAAGTATTAATAAAATGTTATGCTAATAAGGTATATGTTATTTTAATGTTTTAAGGGAAAATATTCCCCACACTTTATTATACATAAAAAGGTTTAATAAGGTCTTATGCTTATTACCCTTTCTTCTCATGTTAACAGCAACAGACCTAAACCTGACTTTTTTTACAAACCTAATTTTTTTTTATTACCTAATTCATTTTTAGATGTCTATTTTCAGCACTTTTTCTAATACACAGTACTTTTGAAAATTAGATGCCAATCTATGCGTTACTGAACCTTCTTAAACCTGTATAAGATTGTGAAGAACAGAGTTTAAGGAGAACTACATTCATCCATTTTATAAACCTCACCTTTTGAGATGTTAGAGTGTGAAGCTTATCACAGGCAGTATTAGCTTCAAGACAGGAATAGGCACTAGCCCATGGTATGGCGCACTCGTTCACACAAGGGGAACCAATTAATCCATATCACGAAATTCAGAAGTGATGCATCAATGGGTAAATCTGCTTGGAGTTATTTAGCCAGCAATGTATCATGTTTATTCCACTTCTCTACTTTCTCTTCCAATAATTGATATTTTCAGTATAAGGAGTATTGTTGAGAAACATAACACAACAAAAGCATCATAAGCATATAAACATTCTGTGGACGAATTCCTTTATAAATTACCAAGGTAAGTTTCTTAGCATACTAGCAAAATGAATGTTAACAATTTCAGCTAACTTTTTTATATTTAACATTAGCACACACATTCATGTTTTGTAATATAGAATAAATGAGGTAAATTAGCTTTAGTTATATAAATAATCCATGTATACATAGTGATTTTTTTATCTTCCCACTGTTTTCAAGTTTACTCATGTTTGTTATATGTGAGTTAATCTAATCACATTGCAGTTAGGGTTAAGGCATACTGCATATACTGACCAGGAGCAGGTGCCATTGCATAGTCGTGTTTCATTAAGAAAGGACCTGATGTGCTCTTTTCCATCTAAACAGACTCTGACATGGTTATTCCAAGACAAGCATCTGCCCTTTCATAAACCAATTCCTGTGTTAGTATGACACCAAAGGTGTTAAAAGGCACAGCGTCAATCTTAAGGCAGCCCAAAAACTTTATTTACTCATCAAATTTAAAGTGCTGTATAAAATATGCAGACCTTTATCTCTTTTGAATGCTTGGACCAATTTTCTTTTCTATGTTTCATTAGTTGAAAAGCTGATGAAACTCAGGCAAGAATGCTTTTGTTTAGGATTTGAACAAAGTATAAATCTGCCATTGTATAGGATTACTGGAAGGCAGTTTACTTGTCAACAGTGCCTCCCAAAAGAAAAAATACACACGTGTGAAAAGGACTAATTTACAGTCGTCAATTAATCTAATATCCATCTTTAGGATGATGCAGGTACCTGGACATAACCTCATCAGATATGGTGATAATGTTCAAATTCCACACAGAAAGTGATCAGACTGGGACTCAAACCTTACATAACACAACATTCACTGGTCAGGATGGTGTGATTCAAGAATTTAGGATAGGCACTGTCTTTACTACAATTCAGGATCACTTGAAGCTGAAACCTGTCCCACCAATAACAAATGTGTGATAGGAACCAACATTGGATAAGATGCTAGTCCTCACAGGTGGCGCAGTGGTAGTGCTGCTGCTTTGCAGTAAGGAGACTGTGGAAGATTGTGGGTTCGATTCCCAGTTCCTCCCTGTGTGGATAGCGCTTTGAGTACTGAGAAAAGCGCTATATAAATGTAATGAATTATTATTATTATTATTAAGGTATATTCACACACACTGGGCAAATTAGCTTAAGAGATAACATGTTTGAGATGTGGAAGGAAGTCTTGAGTAATCAGGGAAAACTTATGCAGATGCTGGAATGGTGAGCAGACTCCACAGAGGCTGTGATTAGGCAAGGATTTCAACTCTGTGTGCTGATACTTAGAGGGAGAAAGATTAACTATTGTGCCAGTTAAGAGCATTGGCTAGTTTAAATGCTCTATTTAGAATAGAAAAGGCTCAAACATACTTCATTGTGTACTGGCTGAATTTTCTTAATGAATTGTCTTTACTTCTGCAGTTCAATAATTTATTATAAATTTTGGAAAATAGTCATGGCACAGTGGCAACACTTCTGCCTTGCAACAAAGAGTCTGGGGTTCAATTCCCTGTGGCTGACAGAATGGAGTTTGCATGTCCAAATGGAGATTTTCCTGTCATAGTCCAAACACATGCAGGTTAGGTGAATTGGCATTACTAGAATTGCCCCTTGTGTGTGTCTGTGTGTCCCTGCGATGGACTGGCACCCTGTCCAGAGTTTGTTCCTGCCTTATGCTCAATGCCTGCTCCAGCTTTCCTGTGAGCATTCTCAGGATAAGCGGATTTGAAAATAGATGGATGGGAAATTGTTCTTTTTCATCTTTTCACAATGTCATTTTAATGTATATAGGTAGGCATAATTACAAACTTGAATTTACATGTGTGTATGTCATATGGGTTTGGTTTATGCATTAACTTTGTTTGTGTAGGTTAATAATTTTTCAGTTGCATGACCTGTGGTCAATTTATTGCTGCTTTCTAAGTTCGTTTTACAAATTGAAAGTATATTATCATAAAAATACTGTATGTCAAATGAAAATATAAAAACTAATATTTATTTGAAGTATTTAGTAAAAATCTTTCACTAACCAGGAAAGTTATTTTTAAAGCAAATGTTTATTTGCTCAAGGAAACAATATATAACATCAGCATAAACACAAACATTGCTATAATAAAAATTAACAACAGTGTCAGGCATATGCCTTAACATTTTAATGTATATAATGAAGTTATTTTTCTTTCCTGATTAGTGTATTTTAGTAGTGACTGCACTTGCTGATACTCAAGCATTGAAATGAGTGGATTATCTACGTAATCCAGAGGAAGACAACAAAGATTTGATGTTGCTTCAAAGGGATAAAAGTATTATAGAAGTTATGTGCTAAATTTCCACTAACTTCTCAATAATAAATAAAATCTTTGCTATAGTAAATTTAACATATTTTCATTAAAATGTTGGGCATATTTTGTAGACCAAGAGAAGGCTTAATATTGTGTACCTTGGGTTATCCTCTGGAAATGAAACTCCATGGCCTTTGCTGCATGCCATACTGGTCTCTTTACTCAAGGAGTAAAAGTCATGCATATGTATAGTCAATACTGACAAATTTATAACACCGTCTGCTCAGTCTTTCTGAAGAGGTTTTCTGCCATCTCAGTTTGAGAATGCCTACAGTCTTTACAATGTATCTTCTACATCTTGGCAGCATCGCTAGTTGAGTTTAGTGTTTCCAGCGTTCTGAAGTTGTCAGATAGTTTTGGAAAATGTTTTCTGAGGCATTGCAAAAGTAATTCTCCATATGCTCTCCGACCTGGTCCTTCCTTTCAGACACTGTTTCAGTTGCTACCTTCCTGGCCATCCCCTACCTCTCAGCCCAAAATTATCATATTTATACTTATCTTCAGCTTGCTGGATGGTGTATTTTTGATCATTTTTCACAGTAGAACACCTTGAAAGGTAGTTTTAGTCATTCTGGCAGGCATCTTTTGTAAAATATTTTTTTCGCTTAAAATCTATTAAAGAATGAAGACCTGAAAACATGTTAGTGAACTTTTGCAAGTTAATGTTTCACCAGAGGATGCTCATTAACATTAAAATGCTGAAAGGTCAGTCAAATGGGGTTTATTTTATATCCTACTTTTCTTGCTGAGAACCGCCAATAAATACAACTGTTAGAAAACAAACACATTTCATTAATGAGGATGTTAACAAAGGTGTTTTTTAATTTTGAATATAAGTGATTGCAACCTAGGACTCGAAGTATAATGTATCTGGATCTATGGCAGGTTTATTTTTAACTCTTACCTTTAGCCTAATTAATGATTTTTTTACGTTTTGCTGGATTAATTATAGTTGTCACAAGACAAGTGCAAGTGGCAAAATAAACT
Organism: Erpetoichthys calabaricus; assembly: GCF_900747795.2. Classification (NCBI taxonomy): domain Eukaryota; kingdom Metazoa; phylum Chordata; class Cladistia; order Polypteriformes; family Polypteridae; genus Erpetoichthys; species Erpetoichthys calabaricus. Next base: position 35,372,203 of record NC_041403.2, read on the forward strand.
CTTAACATGGGAGCTGTGAATTCTGCTGTGTAGTAGGAGCCATATTTCCAAGATGTGTTGATTTGTGTGAATTTGCAGGGTTACAGCAAACATTTTACATTTGTCTTAAAATGTAAGCAGTAGGTGTGTAATTTGCTTATGGCAATAAATCAGTTTTTGTAGTTTCTATTTCTGTTTAAATAACTGAGGTTTCAGTATAAACTCTTATTTCAGTAATTTATGGGAGACTGCACAAATAGAATCCTTTACTTTTGTCGGATTTTGCACAGTAGTATTACAAATGTAATAATTTAATTTCCAAACTCTCCCTGTGTCAAAATCATTTCCTTTAGATAATTATATCTGCATATAAATGTTGAAAAATCATGACAATGGAAATGTGAAAATTTAAGGAGGTGCTACCAAGGGTTTGAATTTAGATGTTCATTAATTTTCAAAATGTAATTATTTCAAAACTATGTAGATATATTGCTGTTGTTAGAAAAGAGCCCCCATAGCGTTTCTTAACACACTTCTGTTGAATAATACGTTGGCTGAAAGCTCTAAGTGTTGTTGTGTCAGAGAGAGGATGCACAGCATTGTTAATAATGACACTCAGTTTTGTTTTAATTCTCTTTTTCACTAATACCTCCAGGGGGTCCAAAGTGTGTCCTATAACTGATCCTGCACTTTTAATTAGCGTGTTGATTTGGTGGACCTCTCTTGAAGTGAATGTTACCAGCCCAGCATACCACAACGTAGAAAATTGAACTACCCATCACAGACTTATAGAAGATTTGAAGCAAGGTTATTGTAGTTTTGCCTTTTCATATTAGTTTTTATTTCTATATTTTTTCTAACCATACTTGGAAATTCAGTTTAGTTGTAGTTTTCCTTCATTGTGTATTTTTAGTTTAGTTTTTATTTCACAAAGACATTTTTATTTTATGTTTATATCTATTAGTTTCAGTTTTAGTTTTAGTAATTATGGCATGGAGCTCCTACGGAGTTTAGTTTTGTGTCACCATCAGACAGAACTGTACACTTAACAGATTTGGGTATGAGTTTAATGTTAGTGGAAGCTTACTACACTACTTGGTTTACTATCTGGTTTTGTTTTTGTCTGATAAAAACAAGCATAATCAAAACCAGGTACTGAATATGAACAATTTTACACAATTTTATAATTTTTAAAATATTTTCAATGTCATTTGTGCTGAACAAATCTGTGCTACCTGTTGATACTTTTTATCTTTTTCTTTTATTGCCCAAAATGGGCAAATTTGTAATGAAATTAGGTGAATTTTAAGGTTTGAGGGTTTTTTTACCCAAAATGTCTACAGCACACAACATATCTTGCAACAAGACAACGTGCTTAAAATGAATGCCTTCAATATTGCATTCAGAAATCTCCCATACTGGGCTTTATTTTTTTCTACCAGCCATACTGATCTCTGATTCCATCTCAGGCACATACAATTTATAGACATACTTTTGCCACCTGCAGGCCTGAAAAGATATAAAAAATCAGAAAACAGAATCTACTATGTTCTGACAGGTGTGATCATGAAAATCACAGAGGTTTAAGTAGAACAGGGCTTCGTATATGAGAAAGTAAAAATGATTTCTCCTGTGCGAAGTGGCAGGTGAATTGCTGTCAACAAAAAGCAGTCGCCTGAGAAATAAACTGAAACGTTACTCACTCGTGATTTTTCTGTCCATATGGTAAAGGTTTTGTTGACCAGCACATTCCGATTTCAGCCATTTGAATTACATCTTGATATACAACAAGCGCAAAGAAAGGCAGCACGTAAATTGCTTTCTATTTCACACACTTTACACGCCCGCATTCAGCTTGCTCTGTCACTGCAAATGCTGTATGAACACTTGCCCTACATCACCTGCCACCGTTCACTGGATGAATATGTGCTGGCGGCCCGTGGTGGATGACTTTCTGTTTTACAGTTAAAACTTACAAGTGTTAAAGACTAACGGCAAGAATATTCATTCTAAAATGAAAACTAAAAATATTTTAGTAAATTATTGTTTTATCTCAGTTAGTCTTTCCAGCTACTTTACTAGTTTCGTTTAGTTTTAGTTTTTAATTTCGGTTTTGTTAATTATTTTATTTCAGTTTACGAAAATGTTTTTTTAACAATAGTTTCAATTTTGATTTTAGTTTTTGTTAACTATAATAACCTTAATGTGAAGGATGTCACTTCCCACATTAAAGTAATCTTCTTCTTCTAAGGAAAAAGAGCCAGCTCTGCCCTTTCTTATATAGTTCAACTGTGTTCCGAGACTGGTCCAACCTGTCATTAATGTTGACCCCCAAGTATTTGTCAGAATTTTCCCATTTTTTAAACATGACAACCTATTGATTCTTGCCAGTATATTATTGAAACTTCTTTATAGGAATTTGGCTAAACTACTTCAACTTCTAGAACAGTGTTTCCCATCCTTGGTCCTGGGGGCACACTCTGGCTGCAGGTTTTTGTTCCAACCAGATTCCTAATCAGTGACAACACCTGATAACACTGATCTCATTTAATTAGCTGGTATTATTTATCTTATATTCTACATTCAGAAAAGCACAGCAGCATGATTTTTACATTTATAAGACATTTAGAAATATTTCTGCTTTTGCTAGTGATATAAATGCTTAACTCTTTTTTGTTGATTTAATTATATTTTGCCCTTTCTCTGTGCAGTTTTTCCCCTTCGTTGTATCTTATTAATGACAATTAACAATAAGCAGAGCAGACACGCTGGCAAACAACACTGAATAATCAAAGGCTGCACCTACTTTAGCATCAGACCCACTAATTAGTAAATAATGGATTAATTAAACAATTAGAACACCTAGAAAAGTAGAATGAAAATCAAGATGAAAATATTGTTAAAAAGAAAAAAAATACATTATTCCCATATAACTGCTTGGTACATTTTAATATACAGGTACATATATATATATATATATATATATATATATATATATATATATTTTTTTTTTTTTTTTCTACCAGACTTAGTTTTCTAATTTCTATATTGTTCCCAAAACACAGAGCTTGGGAAATAATACATCATTTAATTAGCCCAGGAGTCCAATTAAAAACAGAAGCTGGTTGGAACAAAAACCTGCAGCCACAGTGTGCCCCCAGGACCGAGGTTGGGAAACACTGTTCTAGAAGACCTCATGCACCATAATGTTAGGGCTGCTGAAAGTCAAATATTGTAACTTTGAAACCATTTAATTCAAACTTAAACAGTTTTTATTTGTGCACTGTCTGTCAGAAGATGCAATTACAGAAATACCTATATTGGTGAATTTATGTACATTACTTACACTTTTGTTTTTAAGCAATATAAAGAAAAGGTGAAGCTCGTGGCCATCTTGGTGAATAGCTGAGTGCCAGTTGAACATTGACAAGGTCAAAAGTGTTTCCATGGTATTTCTTTTTCAATTAATCTCTTTCATATGTATACTAGGAACAAGGCTTACTGGGATCATTCCTTGCTGTGATAAAATACTGACAGAGAGTGACTTTTGATTTCAGATATCTGATATACAGTCTGCCCACCTGGCAGAAATCGCCAGACAGCAAAATCCCCAGAACATTTTTTTTCTCAATACATTTAAATTTATCTGACTACCTGTTGCTTTTGATTAACTGTGAGCTTGGAATTTGGTGAATATTTATATTGTGATCACAGAAAAATGTGTAGCCACGTACACATATACATATATGCCATACATTATATCAATGGAAAGTCTTTAGTTTCTGTGGCACTTGAAACTATAGCGTGATCTTGTTTAGTATTAAATATCTCAGCTAACATGCAAAATCAGTGATATAAACAGTACGGCAGCACATTACACAAGTAGAAGTCAAACTTAATGACTGAAGTTGCTGATCTCGTTGCCTGAGGATTATAAGGTTACATGACTTAAATTTGCAGGGCACAACAAATTATATGACTCAATGATGAGTTTCTAAGGTATTGGAATCTCACCTCTTTATCTGACAGCCAATAGCATACTATCTTGACTAAGCAAGTGCTGCATGAATGATCTCCAGGTATGGCAGGTGTAGTTGCAATCATTGTAATTTTTTCCCCCATTTTGTTGTGGTATGTAAAACATGAGACATCGGACAAGTGAGCCTCTCTTCTGTTTAAGTCCAAAACATATACATTCCTTACGTAGCTGCATTATGTGTGTTGTACCACCAGCTAAGTGCTCATTGGTTCTGAACTGTTGAACACACATCCCTATGACTTGGGGTGAGTTACAAACATGTTTGACTTAGTTCCTGGGGATGTCAGACTACATGACCGGTGTTCATAGAAGTGCACCAGGACTGCCTCAGACCTGCTACGATTATGTAAATTAAGGCTTGGAATGAAAATGGCCGCAAAAATCAAATAATGTGACAGGATGTTAAGGGCTGAATAGATGTGTGCTGTGAAAATGGAGGACTTGCCTCTGTATGATTAAATTTAAACAGTGTTCTTTATTATCACATTCCTTGACCTGATTTATCAGGAACATGTGATGAATTATTATTTTCAATTTTACATTTGGTAGATAATTTTACCCCATAAAGTATTGCATTTATTTACAGTTTTTCATGTTTTAGTTTAGTTTTTTTTTTTTTTTGCCCAGAACAGCAGAAATATCATTGGTTTAAATTTACATAGTGAGTTGATCAAAAGGACAGAATAATTACCTTTAGTGATTCAAGATTATTTTTTTTTTCTTCATTGTTTCTATTCCATCTTTAATATAACTTTTTATTTTATTTGGAAACATTTCTGGTATGTGGGCAAGAGAAAAATTTGAACATAAAATGTTTATCTGTCTGGCCATTATGAAACAACCTTAATTCAGTACTGAGATGGAGCAGCTGGAGCTTACAGCGAGTTTCTACCACTCTACTAGATGCATCTTCTGTTTTCTTAATTCAATCAATCAATTTAAGCAAACTGTTTCTTACTGTGTTGTGCAAATTTATTTCAAGCTTATTTATAGTAAGTAAAGGTAGCTTAGCAGGGTTTAATATTTTGTGACATTTAATTGCTTATTATGATCACTGAATGGACATTGCATCATAGGTTATTGGCATATAAATTAGTTGTAACTGATGGTTTGTTTTTAATAGTCAACTATGTTTAACAGTTCTTTTTACACCAGAACAGTTTTGTTTTTCAGCTAGTTTAGGGCTTTAAGCCTAAAATTAAGTTCTTAAAGTACTTCCTCATCCCAGACATGCAGTTTTTATTTTTATTGTGAAATTCTGTAGGTGAACATGTAGCAACAGAGTTGGTTCTCTACATTAATTTTTTCTTCCCATAAAGTTAAGAGTGCTTCATTCTGATTCTGAGAAGGAACTCCTTTGTAGTCTTTTTTGAGGTCCGGGAACCACAGGATCTCCCTAGTTTTGTTTTCAAGGTAAAAATTTTTAGCATTTACTATGTTGCTTCTGGAGTTCACATTCGGGAGAAGCTACCACTGCATAAAAGAAATTAGTAACTGGATACCATTTTTAAAAATCCACACAATCAGAATGAGTTTTTATAAAATAGGGGAGCTGCACTCAGTAGCACTCTGGTGGCTCTGAGGCTAAGGATCTGCGCTGGTATCCCAAAGGTTGCCGGTTCGAATCCCCGTCACTGCTAAAAGAGATCCTACTGTGCTGGGCCCTTGAGCAAGACCCTTAACCTTCAATTGCTCCAGGGGCACTGTACAATGGCTGACCCTGCGCTCTGACCCCAAGGGGTATGCGAAAACTAACAAATTCCTAATACAAGAAACTGTATAAGGTGAAATAAAGAACAAAAAAAAAAGCATAGATTATTACATTAGGCATAGGAGAGCTTAATGTTAAAATTTCAAAAATATTTACAGTTGAAAATATTTTGATAACCTATTCTTTGTGTTCTTCCTTTGGTAGTCTTTATACATGCACCGGTATTCTTATCTAATAATCCTTTCAAAAATATGTGATGTTATGCAGAAATTATTGATTGAAGTTGCCATATTTTGCAATTCATATGAGGTTTCCTGATTTATCATTTCCACTGAAACATGGAACCAGGTTACTTTCACTACCTAGCTTTGAAAGTTTTTGGAACTACATACTTGTGAAATTTTGTGGTTTTCTTGGTTCATTTTTGTCCAATTGTAAAGTTGATACTGTGAATGGTTTCAGCTTGTATCATCATGCACAAGACTAGTGGGAGTAGTGTTCCTCTAGGTGTTATTTTAAAAAAAAAAAAAAAAAAAAAGTAGTTGCTTGTTTGAATCACATTTGGTTTGTGCAGTACTCAGATTTTAGGTTTAAAAGACAGTTAAAGGGGCACTTAACTGCAGCACTTATTGTAGTATATGCCGGTAACAATGGTCAGTTTAACTTGGAAACTCCAGTCTATTGGAAGGAGCTATACTTCCATTATGATATCAAAATAGCTGGAAGAAGTAGACATTTAGTTACTGAACACAACATAAAACACAGTATCCGTGCACAAGTAAAATAGGAAATTCTGAGAAAGTCACAATAAAAATGGATTAACACAGCAGTAATTTCCTTATTACCTTTGTGGGTAATAAACATTAATTATTTGTGTGTGTGTGTGTATGTGATATAATGAATGTAGAAAGAATGCCATAGTAAGCATATTATCTTGTAATAGAAGAATTACAGGGTCCAAAGCAGCATTCAAGTTTATAAAAATATTTTTTAGAAAAATTAAGATACACTTGTTTAAAATAAAAAAATAATACAACCAAGAAAATATTTGAAAGAATTTGGTTTATGGGCTAGCTCATAACAGTAGGTCTGATACCATATTTTTTATTTTGTAGACAATGTCCCGGCAGACCTGAAGGAGCCTTTTTACACAGATCAGTATGATCAGGAGCATATCAAGCCTCCCGTAGTCAATCTTTTACTATCAGCTGAGCTGTACTGTCGTGCTGGGAGTCTCATTCTGAAGAGCGATGCTGCCAAACCTCTATTGGGACATGATGCTGTCATCCAGGCACTGGCACAGAGGGGTCTGTATGTCACAGATCAAGAGAAGTTAGTCACTGAACGAGATCTACGCAAGAAGCCTATTCAAATGGTGAGTTTTTCATTAATTTGTTCTGTTTTTGTTAGCATATAGTGCTGCTTGAGTGCTTTATTTTTCTTAAAGAAATCCTTAGAATTTTTAGTGTGTTGTCTTTTAGCTAATAACTAATTATCCTAATATCTCATCCAGGTACTTCTTAAAGGTTATCAAGGTTTCTGATTTAACTACATGACTATTGGTAGTTTGTTCCAGATTAACACAACTGTTTGCACAAAGACGTTCTTGGCTTCAGTGCTGAATGCACTTCATCTTAATTTCCACAGGTATCCTCGAATATAAAATTAACTGTTAAAAGAATACTGCTAGATCTGCTTCATTAAAGACTTTGACATTTTTAAAAACATGGATTAGGTCCCCTTGGATTCTCTTCTGCTCAAGACTAATGCTCAAGACTTAATTCTTTGAGTCTGTCAGTGTAGGACACATCCTTAAGTCCTGGGATGCATTTGGTTGCTGCCATATCTTTCTTGTAGTGTGGAGACCAGAATTACTCACAGTACTCTAGATGCAGTCTCCCTAGTGTGTGTTATAGTGTTGATTTACTGTAAATTCGACAGTTTTAACAATATAATCTAACATTTTATTTGTCTTTTTAATTGGTTCTGCACATTGCTTAAATGATGAAAATGTTGTGTCAACATAAACTCCTAAGTCCTTTTCAGAGGTTGCTTCCTGTAGGACCAGTATCTCCCATTTTGTAATTAAATCTCTTGTCTTAATATTTGCTTAAGGACAATACGTGTTTATGGTGTAAAGCAGTGCTTGTCTAATGGTTTAACTTTTTAACAGTGATCTAGAACTGACCAAAAGAGTTGAAAAAGCTTAAATGTTTATTGTTTAAATGTTTATTGACTTTCCATAGGGAATGACTTTGACTTTACCTGGTTTAAATACATCCTTCTAAGAATATGTTAAACCTAACGTACATTTCTGACATTAATTTTGAACTGAACTGGCCCCAGTTCTATATTTATTTTTTTATTATGAAGACATGCAGTATTTTTTTTCCCCAAAAAAGAAAATGCAGGAAAATGCATTAAGATTACTAATGGCACTAATACCAGAAATAGGTTATTCAAGGTGGATACTTTGTTTCCTTCCTGCCTACAGTAAACCAGGGTCATTTTTTAAATTTCTAAGTAGCAAATTTAGGCTTATTCCACGTTAACTTGCATGATTGTAAAAATGCTGTTTTTAACATTTTAAAAGTTTTTTTTTCCTCACTAGTGTTTTCTGATTGCTTTCTAAAAGTTTATCACCCACTCTAAAATAGCAAAAATATTATATAATAAAACAAGAACAATATTTCTTGTTGGACATATGTGGTTTTTCAACTTAGATCGCTGTTTGTTTGCAATGTAAATCAAAATGCTAAAAGAACAAGGAATAAACAAAGCATACTTTATTTACTGGCCTAATGCAATGATAAAAAACAGTTTTCAGTGAATGTACGGTATTAACAGACTGTTTTAAAAAATTAGTAATGATATGTCCTTTATATTTGGAGAAGTAGTGGCCTATATATTTATTTCTTATTTCAGTGCTTTTAAAAACTGTCACTTGAGGATTATATGGTATTTTTAGAAATCATTTTTTAACAGTATTTTTTTTTAATAGTCAGCTTCTTTTCTAGTAAAAGATTGCCTTCATTTTTAAATGCTTTTTGATGCTTATTGGAAATCAAGTTCTGTGAGGCAGTCCATTGTAGGCTAGGCTGTTAGTTTTTACTTGCTGCAATACCACTATAATTTTAGGTTTTGCATTTTAGTGATGTGTTAGGGCAAATGCATACTTATTAGTTGTCATGGTAGCATTATTAAAATTGCAGAGAAAAATGTGTTTAATGGTATTCTTTGAAAGGTTATATTCCCATAAATGTGTTGGGGGAAGATAGATTAGATAGATGTGTACTTGGTTCATGTAGAACTTGAAGCAGATTGTTGTATGGAGCAGTGTGTAGCGTCTGCATATTCAAGATCAAGAGTCCAACTGCAGAGCTGAAAAGTAGCATGACTTTCTTTATTTTTTTCTTTTTTGTAACGAATCTTGTAATTTTGTATGAAAACCTGTAGTGTGATATCACTCACTTAGTCTTGTTTGTCAAGTTACATTGAATCTAGTCACATTTTTGTTTAATTTTATTTGATGCCACATTTTATTGGGAAGGTTATTACAAAAGAAGGTAAGGATGACTAAAAGTAAAAGGAAAAGTTTCACAAACTATTTGAGGCTTTTATAGCTCTAGTTAATTTCTCTGTTTACTAGGGCAAACAAATTAGCCAAAAATTAAGGGTTGCATATTTAGATTAAAATAAGTAAATTTTTGAATATATTCAAACTTAGATTAATGATTCTAAGTGTTACGTATTTGTACTTTCATTTTTATACGTTACTGTTATGGTAACAGAGACAACATCAAGAACAGAAGCTAGCATACAAAATAATAGTGTAACTTGGGAAACTGTTATTTAAATACAAGAGTCATTAAAATCCTGTGAAGATGGACTCTATGTAAGAGAAGCATCTGCAGAGCTGTCTTGTTTTTTTATCTTTAACTGATGGCCGGAAGACCAGACTTGTTAGGATAGTGAGCCATAAAGTCAGCCATTTAATGGACCTTTAATCCATGTGAAGCTTGATGGTTTGATGCATAATTATTAATATTTTTCTTCTTTTTCTTAATTGCAATACATCTACAAAGCATGAAGCTCTTATGGCACTGCATGTTGTGTAGACACCCTACTTGAAAACACATCTCTCTTAGTGTACTAAGTAATGTGATCAAATAAAATGTGTATCTGTGTATTACTGTAATGTAATCAGTAGGTAATGATATAGTATGAGTATTCATAAGGTTTAATCTATTATTTTAAAAGGCAAGAGAAGCAAATAGTGAGAGTAATTGTGACCAGGTGGGATTTTGAAGAGAAAAGTGAAAGAAAGAGTTGGTATAGCTCAGTGTTATATGTTCACATCAGTTGTCCAATTTACAGACTATTGTTCATGTACATACTTAATTGTATATAGTAATGGTTAAAAAGATATATAGTTTTGTTTGTGTGTGACATGCTGTTTTTCAGGTTTAAGACTTACTCATTTTCTAAGCTGTCCTCACTGCACTTGCATCAGAACTAAGGAATGATATCTGATGTACTATGTGTTGTTTAATACAACTGCTAGATGTATCCTCTTCCACCATACTATCTAGGATATTAAAGGTTTTTAGTGGCTAATTGAAATGGGATAAAATGGATCATTTAGTATTCATATTAGCACTTAATTTTTTAATCAAGTAACATACTGTCCACAGTCCGAAGTAGAGGTGGACTAAAATGAAATAAATTTTTCTAGCTTTTATAAATGTAAAAATATGCCATCCTAAAATCAAATCTTTTATATACAGGTATACATAATATAATTAACTTAGGAATTTTAGATTGTTGCTCGTGGTCCACATACATCAATGTCTTGCTAATTCTTTAAATCTTTATTAATGTTCAAGTAGTTCTGCCAAGTAACCCCTTAATATTGTGAAACACTATTTCACTAAATGAGAGAGGAGGAGGAGGCGGTGGCAGCTTTTAAAAGGAACAATTAGTTATTTAGCAGCTTGAACTTTATTACAAGGATAGTGCTTACTCAGTCTTTCTGATAGTTAATCAATCTCTTATTTTGAGAATTGCAAAATCCCAAAGATACCTAAGGCCTCCCTATTGATTGTAGCATAGCCTTTGAACTCACTCTATCACATTGAGTTGTAGCTCTGCAGAGTGTTCAAAAATCCTATCAGATGTTAAGCAAGATGTTTCAAGAAATTAACATTATTTTTCTTTCTATTTTACTAAAATAGTTCCTATTTTAATATTGGTGTCTGAAATATACTGTATGTTTTTATAGTTTATTTTACACATTAATTACAGTCAGAACTAATTATACAATGTTCTTACTGCATATCTGAATAGATATAATGCCCGTATATTTGTCCGTACGTAAGACAGGTTCTTCTAACGTCTCTCATGTCCTTTCTTTGAATTGGAGGGCCGGTTGAGTTTACACAAATTCTTTCTTAAGTCCACCATTGATGGGTAGAAAATCCTTATAACTGGGAAGAGAATACACTTCTCTTTGTTATTATTAGAATGACTTTAACTCCCCTTCAGATGTGATCTATTCACTTTTTAACATGCTTGTCCAGTTTAGGATTCTGAATAACTGAGTCACTGAACCTAAAGTCAGAACTAAACTTGGCGTTTGTCTTTGCTGTTCCATAGTAAAGGCACACACACTTATGCTCCTTTCTTTAATCAGTCCTATACATTAAAATGTCTACTTTATTTTATTATAAAAAATTGTTGTCCTTTGTTTCAGAATCAGATATTCATTTTTCTTATGACTTTTGCTTAGTTTCCTCATCATATTGGCCACATTCAATTGCTGGATATTGGAAAAGAGAGAATTCAATGCAGTAGCAACCATATAAATTATGCCACTGGCAACTTGGATAAAATACTGACAAAACTGAATAATTCCATGGTACCCTTGTACTGTATAGATCCCATTTACATTTAGAATCTGAGGCCAGAATGAAAGTTGGCCCAATTTTCAGATGGCTATTTTGCTTATATTACATTTTTAGATCACATTCATATTCTATAAATTCCATTTTGTACTCTACCTTTTCAATTGTTAAAGGAACAATTTTATATTTATGCAAAGTAAAAATAGGGCAACTCTAGGGCATACTTAGGCATGGATGAGTATTGTGTTGGCACTACCATTTGTGCTAAGTCAGTTACTTCCTGTTTATATGGATCTATACTGCTGTGACTGATGGAATGTTTCAGTGATGTTTTCTCAACACTCCTATATGAATGAGTTTTTTAGTATACATGTTTCTATAGATGCAGCTTGCTATATATACAGTTAGGTCCATAAATATTTGGACAGAGACAACGTTTTTCTAATTTTGGTTCTGTACGTTACCATAGTGAATTTTAAATGAAACAACTCAGATGCAGTTGAAGTGCAGACTTTCAGCTTTAATTCAGTGGGGTGAACAGATTGCATAAAAATGTGAGGCAACTAAGGCATTTTTTTTAAAACAATCCCTTTATTTCAGCGGCTCAAAAGTAATTGGACAAATTAAATAACTGGAAATAAAATGTTCATTTCTAATACTTGGTTGAAAACCCTTTGCTGGCAATGACAGCCTGAAGTCTTGATCTCATGGACATCACCAGATGCTGGATTTCCTCCTTTTTAATGCTCTGCCAGGCCTTTACTGCAGCGGCTTTCATTTTTTTTTTTTTTTATAACCTTCTCTTTGTTCGATCAGCTGCTGTCTTGCTGCTGCTGCCGTGCTGCGTGATCTGCATCTTGTGCATCGCTTCGAACATTTAAAAGCCTGTATAGCAGCTGTCCTACTCTTTGTCTTTTATTTCCAGCCCCGGGCATGGATAAATCTCTTGGCACAAAGTCTCATCTCGCGGGAGGCAAGATCTTGATATTTTTTAGTTTATAATTTAAAAATGGAATAACAATCTGAAAACCTAATAACATTACATTAAAGGTCGATAAATTCTGAAAAGAATGATACCAAACATATATATGTAGGTTTTAAAATAAGCTCGATTTAAGCATGACAAAATAGTCACATAATAACATCACATAAAATCATTGCACAAAATTGTTGCACTTGTAGGCTTAGGACTTTATATATATATATATATATATATATATATATATATATAGTATATAGTATATAGAGTAGATGTACCATATCTTTATTGTATTTGTATTCCAAAATACATTTAGAATTCTGCCTTATTTTATTATTAATACCTTGAAAACTGCTTTTAATAACTGACCTAAATATAATACATAGAAACTAGGGGGCTTTGCCCCCTGCTCGCTTTGCTCACCAACCCCCGTGTTTGGTTTTCTGGATACATACTTTTAAGATTTTTTTTTCTTTGAATTGTTGCTATTTCATTAGTTTCACTTTTATTTCAGAACTTCTGTAAAAACAATATTTGGAATCTTTCAAGTCCCAATATGCTGAATCTTTTAAATGAGGTCAGCGAAACGTGTTTAATGACCATAATTCAGGATAGGTTTCTCTGTTTGGAATTTCACCACAGACAAAGTGACCTACATCATCAGCAGTTAATCATTTTTTTTGCAAAGTAACCAATAAATGCATGTGAGGTAAACCACGTTTTTGAAGTTCTCTGACTTCAAAGCCTTACAATATTTACATACTTCTGACATATCACCTGTGTCCATATATTCGATCTCTATTCGCCTTTTAGTTATTTCTCCGAGTAATAATTTCTGTTTTTTTGCGCTAATGCAATGATTACTTTCTTTGTTTTGACACTATTGTTTTTTTTCTGCTTTCATACTCTATATCTTGCTCTGCATGTGTTTTGCGCCTACGTTTTTTTTTGTGTCTTTTGAATTCCAGTTTTCATTATCTGTAACCTGCTCTGCATGTGTTTGGCCCCCTTTTTTAACCTCTTTATGACGTTTTACTTTGTTTTCTACTCTGTGTTTTATTTCTGACCTCGCTTTGTCCTGCTTTTTTTTTTTCAATGACACCTGGTCCGTGGTGATTATTTTCCCTTTTTCGAGTAATAATTTCCGTTTGTTTGCACTACTCTGATCTTTACTTTCTTTTTTTTATACTTTCTAATTTTCCTACTTTCATATTCTTTAACTTTCTCCACATTTGTATCGCGCATAGGGTTTTTTTTTTTTTTTGAGCCTTTCGAATTCCACTGCTTTCATAATCTGCTTTGCATGTGTATAGCGCCAACGTTTGTGAACGTGTTTATGAAGTTGCGAAGGCGAAAAGACTGTTTTCCACTCTTTGCCTTTTATTTCTGACCGCGATTTGTCCTGCTATTTTTTCAATTACACCTGGTTCTGATGATTAATTACCTTCTGTTTGCTCTAATGCGATCTTTACTATCTTTCTTTTTTTTTTTTTTATACTGTAGCGACTGACGTAATAAAGTGTTGCAAAAGTTCTACTTGAACAATCGCCGACTTCGTAACCCCAAACACAACTTTCTAGCACACTCTCCGACCCCTCCTCCCCCGGGTCTTGCCCCCCCTTACCGCATCAATCAGTACCCCGCTATCAGTCTTCCATGCTGTACTCCGCCCTCCCTCAATCGCACCTAACAGTCACTTAAAACAAAAAAGGCTTCAACCTGGCAGGGACGCTACAATACTTTCATATTTTACTGCTTTCATATTCTGTACCTTTCTCTGCATGTGTATCGTGCCATCGTTTGTTTGAGCTTTTTGAATTCCACTGCATTCATAATCACTTATCTGCCTTTTTTTCTCTCCAACGCTTTTGGGTCTCTTTTCTCTGCGCTGCTCCTTCTTCTTTGCTTTTAGTCTTTGACGTTGTGGACGAAGACTCAGACAAGACAGCAGGTGTGGTTATATAGCAGCTTTATTCTTCAGCGTCACAATGAGCAGAGTTTCAGAAAGCAGACAATCAATATTACTTGACAGCGTCAGGGCTCTTCTGAACCCCGTCTATCGGTGGGGGCAAAGTTTTATACCCCTAGAACGCGTGATTTAATATCATTATGGAATGCAACAGTCGACACTTTTATCTTACACAATCCTTGAGCCAAGTATTATCTCAGACCCCAGAGTTCCTTCTTCTATCTTCACCACAAGTTCAACGCCCCTTATGCGACGTTACTTCTTGGCCCTTTTGTTATGGCGTTCAGAAATAAATAGAGGAAACTGGATAAGGCAAACTCATGTGTGGAATGCTTAGACCTTGAGTCCCTTGGACAAATATTTTTCTGTTTGCTCATCAAAGCATGCTTTTACATAATGTATGGTTTCATAAAGCTTACTTCTGCTTAACTTCTCAGACATGGATTAGTACAAGGGAACGAAGAGAACATTCATCTTCCACAACGTTTCATCTAGAACGTATTGTCCTTATACGCTTTTTATGTGCTGAGAGCAAAGTATCTATGTGTGCAACGTGCCTTTACATGACTTGAGTGTTTTGCTGACCGTGCTCTTATTTGATAAGAAGGGCGTATCTTGCAAGAATCTGATGTTCCACAACCCCATGAGACGGCCCTGGGACAATCTCTTGGCACCAAGTCTCATGTTTACGGTCCCCGCGAGATGCTCTGTGGCCAGTGTTTTTTGTCTTGCGGGTCTTTTAAATGTCTTCCGAGAATTTCCGAGAAGATCACGTATCGTCATCCTGCTTTTTCTTTCCAGGATTTTTTTTTTAATATAGAGATATAAAAAAAAAGTTTAGTCCTGAAAATACAAAGTACTGAAAAATCCATCCATCTATTTTCCTAACCTGCCTGTATAGGGCAGGGTCATGGGGCAACTGGAGCCTATCCCAGCACTCACCGGGTTCAAGGCAGTAACATTCTCTGTACAGGGTGCCAGTCCATGAAAGAAACTGAAAAATAATGAATAGAACTAATCCAAAGCATATGTATTCTTTATTTACTCAACTTCACCAACACTGTAGTGTATTGCCTAAATATATTTCTGGATCAGTTTATCTCTTATTTCCCTCATCCTCCTCTTCACTGAAAAAGTACAATATATTTCACCATATCAATCTTCTGTTTTTGCACTTTATACTTACTCTGGCAAGTTTCCAAGCTTAATTCCACTCCACAGTGGAAAAATGTTCTCATGGAGTCACCAAGGTAGCATACACTTTGTATTGCTTTCAAAAATTAAATTAACTGTTTGTTAAATTACTAAGCTTCCAGATTGATATGAAGGAAAACATATTATATTTGACGCATTCCTGAATTATAATAGTAGCAATAATAAATACAGTAATTACTTCTTTCTTCCTCTTTTGTACATAGTGTTAAGTAATTTAAATACATTAGTGTTATTTTAGTGAGGAAATATGACACTAAATACACATAGGCCTTGTGGTTATGTGTCATGATTCCAAGAGACTGATTTGAAGTTTTATCTGCTCCCTACTTATCCAGAGTTTACATGTTCCCCTTGTGTGATTTCTCCTGATACTCCATGTTTCTGTCTCATTCCAAAGACACACAGGTAAACTGGATGTGTGTGAGAGTTTTTCCTGTGATGCATCAGTGCCCCATCAAGGGTTGGTTCATTCCTTGTGCTCAGTGGCATTTGGGTAGACTGTGCTGTATTGTCACCCTGGATTGGATAAACGATCAATAATAGATAGATGTTTGAAAAACTGATGTGTTACAGTGTTTGATTACCAGTAAAAGGTACAAAATCCACCACTCTTCAGTATTCTAGAATAAAACTTGCTCCACCTGTCAGCTGTTCTCTTGAATGACTATAGAGTGCTTTGAGGATTGTATTCTTTTTTTGAAAGATGCAGTATAAAATAGGTTCGTAATACAGATCCATTTTTTATTAAGAAATGCACGGATCCTCCATGTAATGAATACAGTGGCTGTAGATTTAAGCTGACATCTTGTTTTTGACATTTTCATATTAAGCTGCTGTTCCCATTTTAAAATTTGGCTCCCTGTTGCAACTTAGTGAGGTAACTCTACAGTGTTATTATTCACATTTATCATGATCTTTCACTGTTGCCATTTTGAGTAGTGGAAATGCTATTGCTTCAGGCTTTAGCAGCAGCACAATTTTAAAAATGTATTTATAAGGATTTGCAGTGACCTTCAGTTAATTTTATTGCCCTGAAAATGTCTTGGTAAAGGAAATTTATGATTGCAGTAGTGTAATTGAAAACTGAGAATGTGTTATGGGACATTCTGATGAGTATGTTTCATTTCCTTTTATTTCTTTATTTTACTTTTTGTTTATTCATGTCATGTCATCTGTCCATCCCTACATTTACTTTGTTGAAGAATAATATTTTGAATGCCCAATACATTTTTTGCTCACCACTTTTATTTTTTTTTGTGTTTTTCATATAATTTTGTGATTTTAATGTAACCATACCTTTTTTTGTAATGAGATGGCATGCTGGTGTGGTTAGAACTACTACCTCATTGGGGGCCCAGGCAATCGTGTTTGAAACACACCTCAGTCACTGCCTATGTAGAGTTGGCATGTTCTACTTTTCTCTGCAGAGATGTATTTCCAAGTACTCTGTTTTTTTGTTTAATATCCTCAAAATATACATCTTAACTGGAAAATCTAAATTGCCTTGGTGTTGAGTGAATATGGGGGTTTACATGAGTAGATCTGGTGACAGATGGGTGCCCCATCTAGGGTTGCTTCCTGCCTTGTGCCTAATGTAACATGCCTAAGTCTACTGTATGTCTTGCTGCAGCTTTGAATTGGACAAAATACATTTTAAAAAGAATGAATAATCATGTGGAATATGTGCTTCAAAAGTTCACTAAGACTCCTTCCATTATTGTCAAAGGGATGTCTAACCTTCACTTGAACTGGATTAAACAAGTTTGATAATAATTAGAATTTTAGATTAAAAGAGAAGGTATGCTTTATTGGAATAAATGTATTATTATTTTCTTAAAAGATAGTCAAGTCAGTTTGCAATGGTATGCATTTTTAGGCTTTCCCAAAATATATGTTTTATTTTAAGGATATAGCAGGTTCCTGTCACCCACCAAAACACTGATTGACTAAAGACATTTAATTGTCAGTTCCCTATTGGACAATAGAAGTGTGTGTATAGGATTTGGTTGTGTGTTCTTCTTTCTGTGTTTCTTCATTTGATAAATGAACAATTTTTTTCCATTTTTTCTGGCTTTATAAGATATCTACAAATATTCTGATGTCTCAGTAACTTCACAAATTTCTTATTTATCTTTAGTGTAGTTAAATTGCAAAACATGCAAGAAAAACATTGCAAATGTTCTGTCTGTTCTGTATCAAAGGCCGAAACAGTATTACAGGTTTGGAAAACATCAGCTCAGTAATAATTGTGGAGGAAATTATTATGCCAAGCATGCATTTCTGAGCCTCTTCTATAGTCAAGAAATGTAGTGACAGAATAGTAATTTCCTGTTTTGTTAACTTTCTGCATTTTAAGAAGAATCTTTTGCTTGACCATTGTCTTGAATGCATTTTCAAGGGCTTTTGATTAGTTTGGTATTTAAACAGTCTCATTAAATACAACAGAGCAAGTGAAGGAAGGTTATGTTCTACAGCACATGGGTTTTGGCACTGTGGGGTGTGTCAAACACTGATTCTCATTCTGTTGGAGTACAGAGTTCTTTGTCTCTTTTACATGCTCTGTGATAAGGAAAATATTCAGGCAGCTTGTTGCTATGACTAAGTGGATGGCTGAAAATGCAGTTTTTGGCAGCAATATACGTACAGTTTTAAGATCCCTTTTAAAG
The DNA here is from genome assembly GCF_900747795.2 of Erpetoichthys calabaricus. Classification (NCBI taxonomy): domain Eukaryota; kingdom Metazoa; phylum Chordata; class Cladistia; order Polypteriformes; family Polypteridae; genus Erpetoichthys; species Erpetoichthys calabaricus. Next base: position 35,390,664 of record NC_041403.2, read on the forward strand.
CTTCTCAAATACTGTATGTAGTGAGATCTAGATTTTAGTAAGAATAGCACTAATTAATGTGAGAGGCTAAATATGCTTTAATCATGCATGTTTCCAGTTTTTGTGCAGTGCTGATAGGAGCCACTGTATATAAGTGAGCACAGATGTAGTGTAAACTGCTGGCCATTAAATTTGAAACACCAAGAAAGACATGAGATATCAAAGTGATACGTATATACAGTCATATGAAAAATTTGAGTTTAGCTACGGTCTCTGTGCTTTTGTTTTCCCAATTCTGTCTTGGTATGTAGACACACAGCGTCAGACAGACAAGCACCCAAAGTCCTCCATTAAAATTTCTAAGGTAAGCATATTTTTTGAAGGATGTGAATTCATTTGTTTTTTTGTTGCCGGTCATTAAACTGTATAATATATGGGGCTAACTTTAAAATTACCTGATTGAATGTAAATGAATTTGCTGGAATAGCAACTTTAATGCTGTTTTAGAAACTACGGACATTCCCAGAGTACATCACATAAATAGTCATAATGGTTTTCCAGTGAGAACTACAGTATTTTACAAACCTATTGTTTCCATTACTGTATATGTTTTTGGAGAGCAGAGACCTGACTTTATAGATATGGGTGGAAACCAGGAGCCAGCTCTAAAACAAATACCAGCTAATTTCACATTCTTGTTAACACTTACTCATACCAGGATTATTTGGAATCACCAATTAATTCAATATTTGCTGTATGTTGTTAGAAAGTAATAGGAAGTTGGAATACCCAGCAAAAGCCACAAGAACAAGGAAAACATGCAAGTTTCACACACATGATGAACTGACCACAGGTTTCTGTAGGTATGTGGCAGCAGCATAACTTACTGTGCCATATTACCACCCTAGATCTGTAGATAACTTCCATACCACATGATTTCATACTTTTAAAGTGTTATACAGGTATATGTTAGAATGGCAATCATTGCACAGGTAAATGGAACCCAATGTAGTTACGTGGTTAACTAAAAACAGAACTGGTTCAGCATGAATGTGTGTGTGTGTATGTGTGTGTGTGTGTGTGTGTGTGTGTGTGTGTGTGTGTGTGTGTGTGTGCGAGCATGTTCTGTGATGGCTTAGCAACGCATTCAGGTTTACAAATGATGTGTTCATAATAGGTTGTGGGCCCTAATTAAAAACTCTAATAAACTCTGAATTTGACTGAGCTTGTCTGAGTATGTTATTTTTCATGAGGGCTTGGAGGCTTCTGAATATTTAGAAGCCTTCCTATTTCCATACTGCTCTTAGGGATATAGTGTACTATGTATCTGGGCATGGATTGTGACCTAGATGAAAACAAGATTAACTAGAAACTGCTAGAGGTACTGAGTACAGTTTTAAAAACACATTCACTTAGGCTATAGTCACAGAGATATTGCAACAATGCCTCTGTTTTCCTAGTTCCTAGTTTAAGTCAGTGAATTTTGATGTCCCAGATTTTTTGAGGTTGAAGAAGGAGGATTTACGTGCATATCAACCAGTTATTTGCTAAAGTGGTATTTAAAGTAAATGCTGCTTGCTTCTATGCCTCTGAATATAATGAGGCAGAAATATATAAAGAGCATGTACCTGTATATACTGTATGTATGTATGTAGGCTAGATTTCAGAATTAATATTTAAAATAAACCAAGATGATCTACTGTACTTTATAATGACATGCTCATTGTTACCTGGATACCGGCACTTGTCATTACTTGCTGACTCAAGAAAGATTACTTAATTGCGATGTTGGTCTTTGTAAGGTAGCCAGTGATTCATAGTGAGTTTAGCATAATCCTGAATATATGAGGCAGAGCAGCTGGTGTTGCCCACCCTTTCCCTGATTTTTAAAGAATACAACTTTTTATGAGCTATATTAAATGTATGAAATTCAAACAACTAACTCAGTCACCCTGCTTTCCATTACCTTCTCAATGTGATTTAGTTAAAAAAAATTAATGAACCCCAGTCTAACACAATTGTAAACTGGCAAAGTACAGAGATTTCTGATTCATTTTGTCATAGTGAGCATTGCTGCTAAGGTGTCTGTGCTGTCTTGTGGCATTTAGAGAAGTGCTGCCTTGACATTTAAGTGCTACCTGTGGCATTTAGGGAAGTAGTCCCCTTGTCATTTAGCAAACTTTATGTAAGTAAATGATGGCTTTTCTCTTGAGTAATTTCCAATTTACTGTGTGTTGCAGACAACATATAGTGTTTTATGTCTATAGTAGTCAAACATGTAGCCTGAATATACAGTATATGAAAAATACTCCTCAGTTTTCATTATTATTGTAGTGAAACATGTAGAGTAGATCTCTAATAAATTGGTGCAGTAGTTGCAAAGTCTGTGCGTGTGCTTAATTTGCTTTGCACATTGTTGTTTAACAGGAGAAAAGTGGTTTGCTGATCCTGTACTCTGCAATTTTTCAAGTAATATTATTGTTTTGTTTTTTTTTTTTTTTTTGTAAATGTCCTCAATATTTTTTTTTCACAGAGGTAATTTTAAAAATATTATATAAATGCACTAGACTGTTGAGTTAGCCTTAATGATAATTTGGAAAGACCAGCAGGTTGATAGCTTCATTTAGTTGTTTTAGGATTACATAACTTTTTTAGTCACTAAACATAACAAAACTTTTGCCACCAAATGTTGAAGTGAAGATCTGAGCTTAGTTTCTGAAATTATGTAGTTTGTAAGTCAAATTACCATTAGTTTTAAAAAAAATTGTCAACAGAGATACAAATGTTAGATGTCTGTAATGAGTTTTGATTCAAACACTTCAAGCACTAGAGAACAACTTTTTGGCTTAAGATCTGGAAATGCATGAAACCATTTTCTTAGAAGGAATGTTAGAAAGTAGCACTTTTGGAGTCTTCTTTTATCTGGGCATGATATTCTTCAGAAAACTGTAGATGAATGGGTTTTCATGAACAGTGTTGAGTTGAACTTAAACGTCCTATTCTTAAATGTTTTCTCATTATTACATCCATTCCTTGTATAAATATGCACATTCAGCTCATTAGAAAATCTATACACTTGTTTTTTTACAGGGAAAAAATTGTGTTGCAATGTATCTCTCTGAGACACAACAGGTGAAAATAATGAGTCATCTGACCATGTTTGGGAGACCTTCAGGTCTGGGAAATTGTTAGATCATGTTAGGAATCCATTTGGGTGTCACAGGTTAGAGAAGAGCTAAACTTAATTACATGGTATAAATATTTCCAATAACTAAAAGCTGTTGTAGAAATAGGAGAGATTGTAACTTAATGAATGAACAGGTTTTTCCTTCAGCAAGTAATTTGGTAAGGCTCCTACTTTATTTGCCTTACCTTTTTCTCTAGGTGTTCTCTGGTCATAAGACTTATATCAGTGTTACTATAGCACACTCTTTTTAAGAAACAGAATTTTTTGATAAAAAGAATTATTATAGAAATATGTTAAATGCATACAGTATATATTGACAGAGAAGATAGGGAGCTAGGCCGACAAGACAGAAAACATAGAAGAGACTGGCTGTTTACTTGCTATTTAGAATCCTAATTTATCTTAACCATTTTACGATACCGCGTTTTTAAAAATGGAGTCCGATGTTTCGTGGAGGAGTTGTTGGTCTGGGCTCAAGTGGAGAATTCTTCTTGTGCTGGAGTGTACTCTTCCTCTTTACAATGTGGTCCTTTGTTTGTGGTGCTGTGTGCTTTTCTCAGTTAGAAGTTTTACTAAGTCCTCTGCAACTACATAGGAAAAGGCATTAAGCTCTGAAGTTCTCACCTTGAAGTAATAGCTTTTTCTTAGACTTCTCAGATTGGGCTCAGTCACTTTCACACAGCTTGGCTTGGTAGAGTGGATCTCAGTTTTTATGTCCATAAAGAGAAGAGATTGTTAGCTTTCAGCTCCCAAAGGAGAGAGCATCTCATCATCTCTTTGGTTTCAGAAAGAGAGAGGAAGCCAGAGAAGAGATGAATGCAGCTTGTTTTAAAGGAAGGTGTAACCTCTGGTGACCGGATCAAGGTCACTTCCAGTTGCAGAAATAGTGTCTGCTCATAGGGGTGGTCTTTTGTCCACCAACATTGCCATTCATTGAATTATAGATCTTTGTTTGAACTTGGGTGTCCATTTGGCATCACTGTGTCTCAAGGAGTCTGCAGAGATGTCACTTCAACTGTGATTTACATCTTTGTTATCAGATGAGGTACAGGGTGACTAAGAATGTTTCAAGCTGCAGTTAAGCCTTTTCTCAGGAATGCAGCTTGTGGGTGAAGCTGGATTACCGCATCCTTGTTAAATGTGTTGCATTAATAGGCCATATGTGCCACTAAAGGCCTAGAAAAATGGGCAAAGCTCAGTTAGCCCTACACTGTATTACAGAGGATTGTTGCTTTTCAAAATGTGAATGAACATTCAAAAGAGTTTTCAGTAAAGAAATAAAGGGAGAGAGATTTTCTGTCAATTTTAGTTTATAGTCTGAATCTGCAATTGTTGATGTGTAAGGAAAGGACCATATCTAATCATTCACCCTCCCAACCATTTTCAACCCCACTTAATCTAATCAGGGACAAGGTTGTCTGTAAGATAGAAAAGATGGCAAGACAGAAAACAATCCTGAATGGGCCACTTTTACATACCTGCACATGCTTTCACATTCAAGGCAAGCTTAGAATTGCAAATTTACCTAACATGCATATCTCTAGGAAGTTTGACAAGAACCATCTCAGACAAGAGAGGGCAATGTTGAGGAACATGTACATTTCCCAAAGTAAGAGACAATGTCAGGATTCAAACCCAGTCTCTTGAAGCCATGAGAAAGCAGTGCAATTAATTCTTGTAATATGTTACTCCGCATCTAGCCAGCACAGGAATTCTACTTCATTTCAATGTTTTTTATTTTGATGTAGTTTTATATGAATCATATTTTTAAGTCAAGTAACTGGCACTCTCCAAAAAAAAAAAAAAAACTGTTAAAAATTGTATATATACTGTATATTCGGAAACTGTATGACGGCCTAAAAATATATATACATTAATAATATATACAGTAACACACTACAATTCCAGACAGAGTCATGTGCAGTACTGACAACACTTATTTTAATGATTGGCAATCAGAAAATGTAAATATTTTAGCTTGTCATAATATATGCATCGTTGGGTGCATCATCATTTCGCAGGTCATCAAGATATGATTTGTTCTTGGAATGATTGTATTCCTATTATTTGGCATTTGCTTTTTATTTCAGATTTTGCAATACAATTTTAAAAGAGACACTAAGTCAGATTTTGCTAACTTTTGTTTAGTCATTCAGTCCTTTGTGTTTGGGTCACCTTTCAGTGTAGCAAGACAGTGAAAGTTATGAAACTTCAATAGAATTTGGTCATCTATCCCACCTGTCCTCAAAAGTCTCATAATAATGTTTTTCATTTCTCTATGACTATACTGATATGAGTGGGTTCAGCCTAGTTGTGTGTGATTTTCGTAAGAACAAAATAATTTTTTATGAATATAATTCTTGGTTGGATTCAGCCTAGTTGTCAATGTCCTGTGTAATTTAATTTGTAAGAACAAATTAAATGAATATTTTATGCATAAAATCTTCGGTTGGGACAGGCTTACCAGTATTGTAATGATGTTGTAGGTACTTTCATTACCACTATCAATATTTTACCTTGGTTTGTACCCTTTCTACTCTGGTTAGGTATCTAACGGGGTGGCAATTTTTGATAATTACAAGAGTATTTGTGGTTTTAGTCTGGTGCCTGAACAGGATACCTTTCTGATTATTTTTGTTAACTATCTGTTCCACTGATTTATACTTCACTACACTGAAACTGCAGTAGAGTTTAAGATTTTGTTGAGTTTGGACTCCTAAGTCCCATATTGCTTAACAGGCACAATATTCTTCAGAATTTGTCATTCTATATTGTGACAGTTTAGGCCGCTCTCGCTCACTTGAACCCTCAGACCAGACGTCAGACACCAGATAAAAGTCCAAAATGTTATTTATTATAATAATAAATGTGCACAAAGCACCATCCACTCCACAAATCTCTAATAAACAATATTCAAATAAACAATCCTCCACTCCCAGACGCTTAGCCACCCTGCCTCCCAACTCATCTCTTCCGTCTGGGATTTCCCAGAGTCCTTTATAGTCCGTGACCTGGAAGTGTTTCTGTCCCTCAGTCCATGTGACTTTCTGTCACTTCTGGGTCAGGCAAAAACTTCTCCTTTACTTCATCAGCCTGGAAGCACTTTATTTCTTCCAACCATGTGACTGGGATTTACTTCTGGGCTGTATGGAAAATAAACGTCTCTGTGTCTCCCTGTAGCGTCCCCTGGCAACCCCGATGTTATCCAGCAGGGCTGTGTATTAAAACTCCATAGTCCATGATGCCCTGGTGGAATTCGGGGCATCTCCACGTTGCAAGGAGGGCCCCATCTAGCGGCCTGGGGGTATTGGCTGGGATGAATGGCCGGCCATATCCCACAATATATTATACATGTTTTTTAAAGCCCAAGACCTAAGCATATTGGAGTAAGGTCTTAACCTCTAGGAGCCACAAACATATGGGCTAAGGACTCCAGGAATTCAAAGGGAGTAGATTTTTCACTTTTGTGTCTGGCATAGTCTTGTGGCATCTGAGAAATTTCATAGGCAAGCCAGCACCCATCCTAAGCAAGCCAACACACTAAAAGTGTTACGATGTATTTTTACGTGAGGTCTTCCTGAAAATGGAATTTGGATTTGGATCTGCCCTGACATGGAATGAAAGTGGTATTGGGTGTGATTGTCAGTCAGTCAGTCATTTCCCAACCTGCCATATTCTAACACAGGGTCAGGGGGTCTGCTGGAGCCACTCCCAACCAGCACAGGGCGCAAGGCAGTAACAAACCTTGGGCAGGATTGAAATCATCATTATATTCCCAGTTCTGTGCTCCTCTATAGCCATCTTAATGGCTGACTGACACTGTCTGAATTTTAAATATTATTCTGAAAAAAGGATTTTGGGTTGCTTTTTTTTAGCTTAAAGAAAGGCAGTCTTGCCACGTGCTGTGTTTTGGAAATGTGCTGTGGTGATTAATATAAAACAAGGCAGAAGAAGGCAGACCATGGCACCAGCAATTCTGCCAAGTCTGCAAGATGACTCATTAAACTGACTGTGGTTCCCCCACCCCACCAAAAGACATGGATGCAGAGCATACCTGAGCGTAATGAGTGCTTTTAGTTGTTCTTTTTAACTCTGTGCCAAATTACACAGCAGTGTGCTTAAAAGTTCCTTTTTTCCATAAGGTATGTTCTCTGTGCAATGATATCCATGGTAAAATATTCATTTATTCAATTAACTAACTGTTTTAACTAATAAAACAATCTGAATATGTACACACACACACACACATTAACAGATTTGATGGACAATGATGCAGATTGTTGGGGCACCAACCTGGGAATGCCCATTTAATAAGTTCATAACTGAAAAGAAACCAACAGAGGTGTTGATGCATTGTTTCTGATATAATAGCAGTAATAGCCTATAGAGAGCTACAGTATGCCTTCTGTAGAATTCAAGGCAGCATCCATTGTCAGACTACCAGTATACTTCGATAAAGGACCAGGCCCAGAAGGGCTGGGGCCTGGAATTTGAGTCAGGGATAGTGGCTAGGGATTGCCTCCAGGGGCATACTCACAGCTGTGAAAGAGAAAGGAGACATTGTTAGTGTCAGCAACCCCTCCTGTTATGGAGTAGCATTTTTCAGTCTAACTTGATCCTTTTGGGGCATTCCTATTGACACATGTTTGACAATATACATCCATCCATCCATCTTCCAACCCGCTGAATCCGAACACAGGGTCACGGGGGTCTGCTGGAGCCAATCCCAGCCAACACAGGGCACAAGGCAGGAACCAATCCCGGGCAGGGTGCCAACCCACCGCAGGACACACACAAACACACCCACACACCAAGCACACACTAGGGCCAATTTAGAATCGCCAATCCACCTAACCTGCATGTCTTTGGACTGTGGGAGGAAACCGGAGCGCCCGGAGGAAACCCACGCAGACACGGGGAGAACATGCAAACTCCATGCAGGGAGGACCCGGGAAGCGAACCCAGGTCCCCAGATCTCCCAACTGCGAGGCAGCAGCGCTACCCACTGCGCCACCATGCCACCCTGACAATATACAGTGATATGAAAAAGTTTGGGAACCCCTTTCAATTCTTTGGATTTTTGTTTATCATTGGCTGAGCTTTCAAAGTAGCAACTTCCTTTTAATATATGAAATGCCTTATGGAAAGAGTAGTATTTCAACAGTGACATTAAGTTTATTGGATTAACAGAAAATATGCAATATGCATCAAAATTAGACAGGTGCATAAATTTGGGCACCCCAACAGAGATAGTACATCAATACTTAGTTGAGCCTCCTTTTGCAAATATAACAGCCTCTAGACACCTCCTATAGCCTTTGATGAGTGTCTGGATTCTGGATGGAGGTATTTTTGACCATTCTTCCCTACAAAATCTTTCCAGTTCAGTTAAATTTGATAGCTGCCGAGCATGGACAGCCTGCTTCAAATAATCCCATAGATTTTCGATGATATTCAAGTCAGGGGACTGTGATGGCCATTCCAGAACATTGTACTTCTCCCTCTGCATGAATGGCGTTGTAAATTTTGAACTGTATTTTGGGTCATTGTCTTGTTGGAATATCCAACCCCTGCATAACTTCAACTTTGTGACTGATGCTTGAACATTAACCTGAAGAATTTGTTGATATTGGGTTGAATTCATCCGTCCCTCGACTTTAACAAGGGCCCCAGTCCTGAACTAGCCACACAGCCCCACAGCATGATGGAACCTCCACCAAATTTGACAGTAGGTAGCAGGTGTTTTTCTTGGAATGCGGTGGTGTTCTTCTGCCATGCAAGCACTTTTTGTTATGACCAAATAACTCAATTCTTGTCTCATCAGTCCAAAGCACTTTGTTCCAAAATGAATCTGGCTTGTCTAAATGAGCATTTGCATACAACAAGCGACTGTGCTTGTGGTGTGAGTGCAGAAAGGGCTTCTTTCTCATCACCCTGCCATACAGATGTTCTTTGTGCAAATTGCGTTGAATTGTAGAACGGTGTACAGATACACCATCTGCAGCAAGATGTTCTTGCACGTCTTTGGAGGTGATCTGTGGGTTGTATGTAACCATTCTCACAATCCTGCACATATGCCACTCCAGTGTTTTTCTTGGCATACCACACCTGGGTTTAACAGCCACTGTGCCTGTGGCCTTCCATTTCCTGATTTACATTCCTTACAATTGAAAATGACAGTTTAAACCTCTGAGATAGCTTTTTGTACCCTTCCCCTAAACCATGATACTGAACAATCTTTGTTTTCAGATCTTTTCAGAGTTGCTTTGAGGATCCCATGCTGTCACTCTTCAGAGGAGAGTCAAAGGGAAGCGCAACTTGCAATTGACCACCTTAAATACCTTTTCTCATAATTGGACACATCTGTCTATGAAGTTCAAGGCTTAACGAGCTAATCCAACCAATTTGGTGTTGCAAGTAATCAGCATTGAGCAGTGACATGCATTCAAATCAGCAAAATTACAAGGGGGACCAAATTTTTGCACAGCCAGTTTTTCACATTTGATTTAATTTCATACAACTAAATGCTGCTTCACTAAAAATCTTTGTTCAGAAAACACCCCAGTACTCAGATGTTCCTAGGTAATGAAAGACTTACTACTGTTATTTTTTTTGTTGAAAGTAGAGTAAATTATTATGCAGGCTGAGAGGGGTTCCCAAACATTTTCATATGACTGTATATGTAAAATGCAACAGTAATAGTTATGTTAATTAACATTTTACTTTCTTTTGCTGCAGTCATTCAATCTAGAAACCAACTGAAATCAAATTGTTGGAAATAATTTGCTGCAGTCAGTCTTCTCAGCTGCTGTTTACACATTTTTATTTGCAAAATCATGTTACAAGTGAAATGGCCCTGGCATGCTTTATATGGTGGATGATTTGTCATGAGACATTAACATTTTGGTTTTGTTAAGTGCACATTACAGGAAGCTTCATGTGATGAGATGCTGCAGCTTTGTCTAGACAGCTCATGAAATCCTTTCTGTCTAGTAAAGATAGGAGCCTAAAGCTGAAGTATGTGGCAAACACCTGGAAATCAAGAGCAATGACCATCAACATTTTGCAGGGCGTGTGTGAATATCTGACACTTTACAAAAATCCCTACCCATCTGCTGCATTTGTATTGCATGTCACTTCAGAATATTGGATAAACCTTTCTGATTCTTTGCAGTATTTACTTGCATGTTCCACTATTCATTCTTCCTTTTATTTTAATTAGATAACCAGGACCTGCTTACGAAAAGCAGGCCCATAGCATTATGATACCACCAGCATGGTTTACTATAGGTGTGGTGTGTTTTTTGATGGATTGACATTGTTACTGCTATACCTGTACCCGTATCACTTTGAACTTTGGCCAGAATGTTCTATCATGGTATCATCTGGCAGCAAGATCTTTTCCCAAAACACAGCTGGGTCACTGTCATGCTTTTCAACCAACTTCAGGCTTAATTTCACATATTACTTTTTCAGTGTTAGGGGGAGTGCCTGATATGATGGACAGTACTTCTTTTCTCCAGTCTCAGCCATTGAACTCTGTGGTTCCTTTAACGTGATTGTTGGCCTCTGTCTGACTTATCTAAAAAGTGTGCTCGTTGTTTGCCCAGAGAGCTTTGAGGGTCAATAATTTCTAGGTAGTTAGTTGTAGATGTAAATTTCAATTTCTGATATTTACTTTAACACTGCCCTTTTGAGTTCCATGGCTTTGTAAAAATATCACGAGCAAAATTTATTTAGAATAGGATTTGTTCATCCATCCATCTATTATCCAACCCACTATATCCAAACTACAGGGTCACGGGGGTCTGCTGAAGCCAATCTCAGCCAACACAGGGCGCAAGGCAGGAAACAAACCCCAGGCAGGGTGCTAGCCCACCACAGGAATAGGATTTGTTATTCATTAAAATTAGCAAATTGGTCAAGAGACTCTGTGTGTGTGTATGTATGTATACAGTATGAATATTGTAGTATGTGTGTACCTTTTGAGGTGCATTATAGAAATGTTAAATAAGAGAAAGATGCATAGATTGAGTCAGTCGCAAGGGGATATTGATTACATTTTTCTTTAAAATTCTTGATTGTTCTGAATACTTCTTTAACAATTTTGATTTCCTTTGAGTGTGCAGAACTGTTGAGCATTATATTATTGCCTTGTGATTATCAAGTATTTTGTTCTATGTGGTTTAACACAGATATTTTGAAAATGTTGATTTTGGTGGTTCATTGTGCGTAATACAGGGAGTGTATGTTTAATGTCAATGAAAGCTTGTTCTCTAGGCATTTGTAGCCTAAGGGTACTAGAATCTATTTAGCTCATTACCATCTTTTAACTGATGTTTGTTAAGGGCAGGTTGAGGCAAATGAGATAATTTCTTTTGAGTTGTGTAAAATCTTGAACTTTTTAAATCGATGGCATAAGTGTCACATTCTAAGTGTGTATTTTATATTAGGTGACAAACTATTTGCCTGCATAGGATGAAACTAGGCATATTTCAAGGTTTGAATGATATATGGTATCTTGTAATAATTAGTATAAGTGGTAGATTCTTATAATGACGATTTATCCAAATTTTCATTTATAAAGCATCTTGTAAGCAAAAATAAGATAAATAATTTCTTGGCATTCTATGGTTTTCCATATACTATAGCATAGCAGATAATTGTATTTAGTGTATTGATCCTGCATACTCATTTGAAAGTCCTAATGGTCTTTTCAGTTTCGTGCTGTAGTTCAAAGATGGCAGTTGCTTTGATTTTTGTGTATTATGTCAATGTAGTCCAACCTTTTACCCATTTCACTTTTTGAGTGAAGATGAAGATGGATTTGATTTTGAGATTTCCCAGATTTTTACTCCAGGAGCAAACATTTTCCATTATTAATATGGAAAAGTATAGGGGACGTTTTCTTAAAGGTTTATGTGAATACTTTACCGTAAAATTACATTTACCTTATTTGTATAAGAAGAGATGAGGATTGATGGCATAGGCAAATTTCCATGCAGAACCATCCTTTTCTCTACTATGGAAACTGGGTGGAGCATCAGTCCATTGTTGTACACACTAAATTATATATCCACGCTCACTTATACAGAGCTAATATATAGTTTCTATTTAACATGCATAATAAATGTAAAAGAATAGATGGACATGGTCTATGTACAACCTTTCATAATAAGTGTATTAATAATAATAATAATTAGAATATATGCACAACCATTGTTGGTGCACAAAACAGCTAAAATTAATACCTTGTCCTATATTGCCAAAATAATGCATGGAATTTTATTCAGTGAAGTTTATATAAACAAAGCCAAAATTTAAACATCTAACACAAACACTCTTAGACATGTTTTAATCAAATTAGTGTTTAAAAGACTTAAGGTCAAGTGCATGTAAATCGCAGCGTGTAGATAAGCAATTTTATGGAATTTGTTCATTTTGGTTTTGATTGACCTAAACCATTTTATCAATTGGAAGGAGAATGAACAGGCAGAAAAAGTAGAGTGGATCCACAGCAAACCCTATTCCATTAAGAACAATGGAGGTTTTGCAAAACCACAGTTAGAGCATACTAAAACTAATAAATACATTTTTGCAGTAGTTCAGAGATAGAAATAAGTCTTAGATCATCTTACCTCGCATCAGACTTTGAGGAAAGGTAGGAGGTGGATTGATTAAGACTTGTTGTTCATGCTCCTGCAAAATCTCACCTAATAATTACATTTTTATTTGTAAACTAGCCATGGTACTTATTGAAGACAGTTGATGGCAAATATTTTTAGATTATCTTATCTCTTGCCCTATGTGCACTTTAGGCACCTTTTCCTCTGTATTCATGCATGTCTGAACCTCTGTTCACTGGCGCTCTATTTCTCAGGCATGTTCCTGCAAAGACAGCTTCTCAGACTCTTTTAGTATTTTTGAGGCACCTTTCTTGTCTCCCATCTGATTTCATACTTTCCATCCTTGAAGACTACACTCTTTACTTCTCCTTATGCATCTCACATTTGCACTTTCTGTTTCGTTGTGTCGCCAAATCCATACTGACCAATCAGATTGTTCTAAGAGACTGGACATACAAACCTTAGTGTTTTATTGTATGACTAGTCATTTAGCCCATTACAATAACGGGCGCTAGAACAGTAGTGAATAAACATTAGTAGGAACAGTCTATATTAAATGGCAAGGGACTTTGACCTCATTCTTTTTGTTGGTCGTATTTTTCTTTCTTTCAGCCTTTCTTTTGTTGATGTTTACTTGCTGAGCTGACCGTTCTTCGTGGGCTGCCGCCATGTATTGTGTGTCTTTAATTTTCTGTGACAGTAATACTGTCTTGTACGGCTCTATTCAATAAGGGTGCGTAGATAATTTAGTTCAAATGGCTCTGGAATATGTGAAGAGCAACAGGTGCAGATCTTTATTTACGCGCGCCTTTATTCGCTGCACCCAATTGAGGTCGTCCTTTTGAGGCTCGCCTTTTTGTGCGCGCCCTTATTGAAGGATACCGTCTTGCACGTCCGCTGGCTTGTACGTCCGTAATATACCTTTAATTTTCTCTGGCGGTAATACAGGCGTGCGCGTCGATAATATGCCTTTAATCTCCTCTGACAGTAATACTGGCTTGTATGTGGCTGTAATATGCGTCACTGTATTGTGTACCTTTAATTTCCTCTCGCAGTAATACTGGTTTGTATTTCCGTAAAACGCCTCTAACTTTCTCTGACAGTAATATCGCGCATAGCACTGTGCCCCACGCATGCGCACTTCACCAGAAGATACCCACACACGGACACCTGGACGCACATAGGGATTTTATATATATATAGATAGAGGATATATCTCACCATTATGAAAAGGAAGCTGGCCAACAATAGCAAACAGGAGGATGGTTACTTGTGTATTGCTGGCTATCATGTGTTGGGGTATTAGCTAGTTATAAAACAAACAACAGTTCACATTGTGAGTTACATGCTGAATAACAGCAAATAGCATTTGTTTAAAAATAAAGATGATATTCTCTCTGGGCAGTTTTTTTCTCCAAATTTTACTTTAAATACAGCAATTGCAAAGCTACTACAGTATCTTTGTTAATGCACCATGCCTTGCTTCATAATGTTTGGTGATGTCTTTAAGTCATCCTTTCACCTGTCTAGTATACAGTATTCTTTTCAGGCTTGTAAATCTTTCTTCATTATTTTGGTGAATCATGTCAGGGTGATTAATTTGAAGGATTATTTTAATTGTATCTGGCAACATTTCATCCTGACTGTAAAGATAAATGAAAAACATAAAGCTAGATTGCTTCAATAGTGTATACTTTATGATAGAATCAGCTGCCTTCCATTGTGGAGGATGGAACAAGATATTGTTAACGGTTTTAAACTGCAGTTCTAAAGTAAGGAATATGTCATATTTTGTCAACCTTACTGGGAGATCAAATCAGAGGAATTTGATGCTTTCAGACAATGCTTGTATTTTAATCTTAGAAGGGAGTCTTTAAAAAATCCCATTTTTAAAAAGATGCAAATATGTTTATCTAGTTAACGTAAGAAACTTCTAACAGTAAAACTTATAAGAAACAGGACTTTATCAGAACTATTCCTTCATTAAAAATAAAATAAAAGCCTGTTCATGTGTTGTTTAGGTAAATTCAGTTTTGCTTTTGATAAAGTACCAGGGTGCACAACTACTGGAGTAATGGATATGCTGTAGCTACCTTACTGACAAGTCAGTGCATGTATGTTGAGAGTGCTGCATGTTCTCAGTTTTTGTTTGGTCTGCTGTTTGTCAACTGTCTTTTCTGAAATGTTGAGGTAATTTTGTTACTTACATGATGGCTTTTAAGGGTTTAACTCCTCTAGGTGTATTCAGCTTCTGTTTTGTAAAATTTGCTGAAGTTACTTGTAGTGCTATTAAGGAATAGACAGTTTATGCTAATGTGTTCTGAACATATAGCTTTGATGAGCCATAGATTTTGCACACAATTTATTTCAAGCCCAATACCATTTTTTGGTTGAGTCGGTCATATACTTTGGGTCTTTAATGTGTTGAAAGGTGAAACTGTTTACTTAACTTCTGATTTCTAGAAGCCTTCAGCACCTTTAGTGAAAAAATAATATTGTGGCTTGGAACCATTCATTTTCCTCTCTGTACCTGCTACTGAGAATTGGTCATATACTATAGAGTAATGCTGCTATCACCATGTTTGACAGTAGGTGCTATTTCTCTTTGAGAGTTGAGCTGTGTTGATTTTACATCGTTTGGAATTAAGGTTGAAATGTTCTACTTTCATGTAACACAATGGCATTGTGGTTAACTTTTCTGCCTTAAGCACCCAATCTGTGGTAAAGTGAGGTCTGCGGCTCGTTGGCATCTTTTAAATCTATAATCGCTAGACTCGCGACTTCAGGTGGGGGCATGGTAGCGGGGCGAGATGGCCCTGCACCTTAATTGGTGCCAGGAGCTGCTGATTGCCCCAGCTGTGTCACGTCACTGTTTTAAAAAGGGATGTGCGTGTGCGAGGAGGAGTAGAGATCAGAAAAAAGACAGAACGAAGGGAAGAAGTATCGTCAGAACAGCAGCAGGTGGAGAGGCAGGTCCAGCCAGCCAGCCAGCCAGTGTGGGAAAAGGTAGTGTGGTCGTTTGCCCCGCGTAGGAGCAATGGTTTGGTGCTCTAGGGGTGGATCATGCCCGCTGACTATTCCTTGAGGAGTGGGTGCGATCGAGATGGTGTCCTCCCCAGGGATCTGAGGGACAACGGCGAGAGCATGAAGGAAGTTGGGAAGACAAGCAACCCTGAGCGGTCCGGCTGATTCCGTTTGAGGTGGCTAAGATGGAGGTCTGGAAGACTGGATCGCGGCTGCTAATGTCTCCGCTATGAATGAGATGGGGAGACGAAGAGGGAGTTGTATTGGGCTCATCCAAGTCGGGAAGATACAATGACCTGCTGGCTGTGGCGTTGATTTTAGTCGTCTTTTTAGGTCCTATTTATCTTATGAATTTCCATTGTTTTTATGGATTATTTATTTACTGAACTTTTTGGAGCACTGCACTTTTTGGACAGTTTAATTTGATGATCCATCCATCCATCATCCAACCCGCTATATCCTAACTACAGGGTCACAGGGATCTGCTGGAGTCAATCCCAGCCAACACAGGGTGCAAGGCAGGAAACAAACCCCGGGCAGGGCACCAGCCCACCGCAGTTAATTTGTTGAATTGATTTTAATGAAAGCACTGAGCACTTTTTCACCTTCCCCTTGTTTGGTGTGGTTGTCCTCATTTGCTCAGCTCATCCCGGTCATGACTATCGACAGAGTCATGTTCAAGAGGCACCCACAGTAGAAGAGGGGGAGTGGAGCCGACCTGCACCATCACACCAACATCCTACCACCATAAATATCCATGTTTCCCTTTGGTTTTTTGTTGTGGTTTTTGCAATATCCCTGTGCCACCATATTTCCTGTTGTTGATTAACTGTCTTCATAAGAAGAGTTCCTCCATATACTGTACAGCGTTTAATGCCTATGGATTATGGATATTTTTTTTGATGATCTGAAATATGACTGGTCCAACATGAACACAATTAGAACTTCATTTACAGTGCACATGTATTCAACTAGGATATTAAGAAAGTTTTATTTTTAATTATTTTTCCTTTAAAAATTAGTCTCACTTAAATGTTGTTACCTTATATTTTTATTGTAAGGTAAAAAAAAGTGGTATGATTGGTCTTGATTTAAAACTCTTTATCAACAAAATTAAAGCTGAAATTTCAATAAAGTCATGAGCTTTTGAGATTTTACACCTCCTTGCATGTGTGATTGATGTATAGTATATATCACCAGTTTTCTCTAAAGGCATAATTTAGTAGTCCATGCTCCAAAAAATGCAGAAGAGAATCTGTAAAATTACAAGCGCATCTACAGTGCCAATAGAAATGGGATTTGTCAAATGTTACGTCCCTACTTTGTACTGACTCCCAGTGAGCATCTTGTGAATCCTTGTTGGTATAATTAAACTCTCTCAGTTCACCGAGATTAGTTATTTGTACATTTGGAAATAACAGTATTTAATATGTCTCCTGTTTGTTGTGTGAATTTCATTTTATAGAAATTCTCAACATATTGTGACAGGATGCCCAAAGCACCCAGAGCTGGTTGGCTTACAATTAACAGTAAAAGTTACAGAGATAGCTAGTAATTAATTGCTTCAATATGCGGAGGGGTTTTGCTTTTAATTTTTGTGAGGTTGTTGTATCTGTTCTTTCATAGATTCTTTTCTGTCATTTAATGTTTACACGTGGAAATTTAAATTTAGGTTTGATTCCTGTCTGAGTCATTTTGTGTAGTCTAGTTTTTTTTTTCTTCATTTTAAGAACTTGTTTCTTTCAACATCCTAAACAAAGTTGTGTTAGCCTAAGGGATGTCATGACACCATAATTTTCAGTACTTGATACTGGTACCAGTAAGATTTCACGATACTTAATGCTCATTTAATGCCACAGCAAAAACAGAAATGCCATTCAACAGCTTTTTATTAAAAGTACCTCCGTTATTCAGGTGATCGATACTGAATATTTTTCTGTAATAAATATAAAATACATAAATGCTAATAGTAACAGCAGCTTTAAAATAGTGGTATATTCTTCAAGCAGTCAATTAACTCTCTGTTTCATTAAACTTACATTGGCATTTATAAATACCAAAATACAATACAAGATTTGAATTTAATCTGTGATAAACATGAGGACTCCCCAGTGTAACAAAAAATGGGGATTTATAATTTTGGGGATATTTCAGCATAGGTTTTATAAAGAATGAAATGATCATGGATTAACTCATTTATTTTACCATTACCATGTGCATGTTATGAATTTATTCTCTGATATTTTAATAATTCATTCATTACATTTATATAGCGCTTTTCTCAGTACTCAAAGCGCTATCCGCACAGGGAGGAACCGGGAAGCGAACCCATAATCTTCCACAGTCTCCTTACTGCAAAGCAGCAGCACTACCACTGTGCCACCTGTGAGGACTTTTTCTCTCCTATAACTGAAAAATACTGCTTAAAATAAAAATGCACACATTATTACTGTACATTTGTACCACTAAATTGGTGAATACCAAGATAATTGATAATTTAATTTAAATAAACCCTTCTTATGTAACAAAACCTTAACAAAGGCTTCTTTTGTTGTTAATTATGCTTTTAAAGCATCAGAAAGTAGTTATTTGTCTCTGTGCAGCATTTGATACACTGGTAATATTGTTTGTAAATATGAAGGATTCACAGGTCTTATTTTGAAGTATTCAATATCAAGAGAAATAGGTCTCACTTAAGCCACTTCTGATCGTTCCAAAGTGATGTTATTTTACTAGGCCATATTGAACAAATGAATAAACACTTTACTGATGCTTTGTAAGTTTAACGCCAAAAAACCTTTATTCATATCTTGTCATACAATATATGAGTAATAGATGTATTTTTGTTGTACCTAAATTATTGTGTTACCGATAAGTCAAATCAATTCATATGTCAAAGATCACAATGCCTTCATTTTCCAAATCTCTCCCTTCATTTTTTTAGATTTGTCTGAACTTTAAGGCTTCCTGTGTGAAATCGAACTCATCAGTTTTACATTCACCAATTGTATCAGAACTCCTGTAAAGCAATCTTTATTGTGCTGTTTTCAAGGTATCTTATATGAGTGGTCAGACTGTTACTGTACTAATTTAGCATTAGAAAATCAACAGGACTGATATCAGTTATAGTCAATTAACTGTGACTTAGAGACTGCATTACCTTCAACAACGTACCATTCAAATATATATTGTCCCATTCATACTAATGAACATTGGTTTGCCTTCGAGTGAAACAAATTTAGTGTTTGCTCATTTGTTTTCAGCAATGAAGTACAGTGTTTTTTTTAGCACTCCTGCTAAGCACATGTCTGAAATTAAGCACTTCTGTTAACACAGTACATGTCATGTAAATAGGCAGATGTACCAGCTGAATTGTCTCAGTGTGAGAAAGGTGTAGGTGAGTGAGCACATCCTTCGATGAACATGCCTACCATTCAACATTGATTCCTCACTGATGCTGCTGGTATAGTCTCTAAGTCCGTATATACTCCTTTAACAGAAAACTTGAGTTCAGTAAATAGATACAGGGACACTCCATGACACAATGATATTTTAGGTAAAACTATTTAATTGTGATTAAGTATTTATAATAATAGAACATATTTAAGGTTAGAGCAACACAATGGTGCAGTGGTTAGCATTGCTGCCTCACATCTACGAAATCTTGGGTTTGAATCTCATTCTGGTCACTGTCTGTAATGAGTTAGCAAATTCCTTCCAGGATTTTACTAATGGGTGCTATGGTCTTCCTCTCTGTATTAGCATAACTTGTCCTAAAGCCTTCTACAGGTTAGGTTCAGTAGTGACTAATGTCTTGGCTCTACTGAACAGACCGAAGGAGGTTAGCAGAGGAGATGGAGAGAGAAAAGCACTGGGGTGATGAGTGGTATTAAGCCAGTTCAGAATTTATATTCATTTATGGTTTTAACACACTTATGAGGAATTGTTTATTGATTTTAACCTCCACATGCACTGTTTTTATGAAATATTAATTGAAAAGTTTTTGTACTGCCCTTTTGATTTAGACACTGATGGAATTGTTTTGCAATAGTAGCTTGTTATTTATGGTACAATTATAACTAGTTTTTATGTGGTGTTGAGGAGGAAAAAATTCCCCACTTGTGATGTTAGACAGCCTACTGCATAATTTATTCTTAGTTGCTGCTATGGATGCAGGAGCATGAAAATTTGCACATTTTTTACTCACCAAGGTATTTAAAGCACTCCTGGGTGCACTTGAAAATACTGTATTGCGTTATTGCAAAAAAATAATTTGTAATTACTAAAATCATATGTCCAGAAAAGTGCTGACCAAGATTAATGTGTTATAATTATTCTGCATATCTGGTAGAGATAATTATAGTGCAGCTAAAGATGTTTATAGTCAGGAATATGTTTGTTTACATCAGTGTGGTTTGATTGAGAACATTTTATTTAGCAAGTAAGCAAATTACCAGGTGCTTATTTAGTTGAAGTGTTGTAAACCCCATAGTACAATGGTTTGCATGTTTATCTTGTAAAGGTGACAAATCAAAATAAGAGATGAGGTCTCCTGAATGTTATGGCTGTATTTGGCAGGAAAAGATTTCAATCCTCTCCTTTGTGCTTCATAGACATCTAAACTATGTTGTCTTTCTAAATATTTTGTTTGCTAGGAAAGGCAGGAAACACCCTGGACAGGTTACCAGTCCATCATTGGATCACACATCACCCACACTAATTCACGCTGGAGCAAATTTAGATCATTAGTCCCCCTACTGCTAGTGTGTTAAGGAGTGTATGGAAGACCGGAATAGCTGGAGGAGCTCCATTCAAACATAGGCCATACATGCTCCATATACAGTTGATAATTATTAAACACTGGATTTGATGATGTTAAACAGGTATTAACTTTCATAATGACAAATTGTGTTAGAGTAAGTACATTTGAGCTTTATGCTTCTCAGTGTAGAACACAAGCTTTAAAAGCAATAAGAAAAATACTGTAATAATAATAATAATAATACATTTTATTTATATAGCGCCTTTCCCATGCTCAAGGCACTTACAGAATATAATAAAGAACTGCAGTGTATACTTTATATAGCATTGTACAAACCAGATAAATAAATAAAGAAGATTAAGACAGTGAATTCTGAAAAAAAAAAAAGAAACAGACAACATAATTGATGGTCTCGCACACACACACAGGTTACATTAGCATCTTGACAGAGAAGTAAACTGAGAGAAGGGTAATAAAGTCAAATAGAGCTAAAAGCCTTCCTGAACAGATGAGTTTTGAGTTGTTTTTTAAAAGAATTCATGGTGTCAGCTGACCTGATTAATTTTGGTAGGTCATTCCAGAGTCCGGGCGCTATACAGCTGAAGGCCCTGTCACCCATGGAGTGTAGATTAGTGAGGGGCACAACAAGATTGCCAGAATCAGAGGACCTTAGTGGGCGGGCAGGCACATAGTGATGGAGAAGGTCACTGATATAGTTTGGCGCGAGGTTATTTAAGGCTTTGTAAGTTATTAGTAGGATTTTATATTCGATTCTGTAAGACACAGGGAGCCAGTGGAGACGGAGCAGGATGAGTGTGATGTGCTCGCTGCTGCTGGTTCGAGTAAGGACTCTTGCAGCTGAGTTTTGAATAAGCTGGAGCTGTGATATAAGATTAGAAGGGGCACCTGCCAGTAGGGAATTACAAAAATCGATGCGGGATGTGATAAAAGCATGGACAAGTTTCTCAGCGTTAGAAAAGGAGAGGAAGGAGCGAACACGGGATATGTTACGGAGGTGAAAGTAAGAAAGTTTCTTAATGTGATTTATGTGGGCGGAATAAGAGAGGGAGGAGTCAAAAATGACACCAAGATTTTTTACAGTAGAGGCAGGTCTGATGAGATCACTGCCAAGTTAGACTGGGAAGGAGCTCATTTTATTAACTTGCATTTTAGTCCCAATTTGCAGAAGTTCAGTTTTATTGCAATTTAATTTTAAAGAGTTCTGCTCCATCCAGGTTTTAATATCACTAAGACAGGTTGTGAGCTGAGAAAGCTCTGATGAAGTAATCTAACTGTATACATTGACTTTCATAGAAGTCACTATCTTTAAAGAAGAATTTCAACCAAACAGCATACACCAAAGGTGCTTGAATATTCACTTTGAATTCAGGAGATAAATACAAAAGATTAGATTCTTATTTTAATAAAGGCTTGTTTTGCCTTGTTTTGTGCATGAATATTTCTGCTGAAATTCTATCTCTAAATACCAGTAAAGTGACCTTTTAATCTTTTGTCCTAGACTTCCTGGATCTTATAGTTTATTTTAGCTGTGGCATTTCATTATAGCTATCTGAATAATGAAACTTTATGTGCACATATAGTAAACCCTGAAAATCAGCAATCTGAGAAAAAGTCTGCCCACCTCAATATAGAAAGTAGTAGATTTTTTTTTTTTAATTATTAGTATCACTTTGTAAACATGGATGCTGTCTGACATTATCATTATCTGCAAAGGAAGTGGTGGCCAAATTCTTTTAGCCTCACAGGAGCACTGACTAATTTATATAATGTTAAAGGAGACACCAGCAAAACAGTGTGGTTTCTATGGTAACTGCACAAAAAAAATATTAAGGCTGCCA
The DNA here is from genome assembly GCF_900747795.2 of Erpetoichthys calabaricus. Taxonomy (NCBI): domain Eukaryota; kingdom Metazoa; phylum Chordata; class Cladistia; order Polypteriformes; family Polypteridae; genus Erpetoichthys; species Erpetoichthys calabaricus. The sequence goes on from NC_041403.2 coordinate 35,413,101, forward strand.
TGTTGAGAAATATCGTTACATGCACATCTCAGTGTTCTAGGCATCCTTTTTGTTTATTGTAGTTAAACAACAAAGGACTTCTTCTGGCAGTGATTAAAGGGGTTTGAGCAGATGATTCAAGTTTTGATGAAGTCAGGAGTCAAATGCTGAGTTAGTAACCATACCAGAAGATTATGTTTATATCTTTAAGGGATAGAACAGTGATGTTTAGACAGATATATTTTTGTTGAGAGGTATTTTTTGTCTCTTTTGGCCAGGTCTCTCGGTCTGGTTTGGTAGTTTCTTCCTCAGAATGAAGCTTCAGATAGTAGCCAAGTTCTAACCACTAGACATTACATACATATACTATCAACTCAGTCTGAATAGTTTTAACTATTATTTATTAGTGAGTGAGCAGTTAGGTTATTCTGCAAAAAACTTGCAGTGAGAAGTTATATAATGTTTTTAAAGGCAACAAAGCTAAATATAGTAAATGTTTTAATTATTTATAGTATTGATATTATAGCTATTTGGCTAAAGGGTAAATTGCTTGATATTGTTAATTTCATAGCTGCTTCATTTAATCTGAAGTGCCGTCAGTTCCTCAGTATCTTTAGAGCAGAATGCTTAGTTATGTCTGTCTTTTCACTTGTCCTTTCATGAGTCCATATAAGTAGAACTTTGACAGTATGGATTAGTGCATCAGTGTGGCTCATTTAATTGAGCCTGTTAGTTCTCGTGCAAACATTCATCTTCAAGTGCAACTTACTTTAGTGATAGTAGTCTCCTTTAAGTGTGCAAGATCATTATGCTTTTAACAAACACTTTCTGAGCAGATTACTTCAGCAACGTTTACAATGATTATTTAAAAAGCTTAAATTCACAGAAAAATGTTTTCTTTTACAGTGTGAAAGATTTTCATCTAATTGCTTTTTTCAAATTAAAATATTTTCCATTACAGGTGCAGTAAAAGTTGTGGTATATTTGTGCAGAATGTATTTGCACTGGTTCCTAATATGAGCACTCATATAATGGCTGGAGATTTTATATGCGTTTTAAATAAAGATGTGGATCAAGTCCTCATCTACAGAAACTACAGTATAACATCTAAAATGGCAAAGATAATTTGTTGAATCATTGCAGATTACAGTCTATCAGATTCAAGAGAATTCTCACCTATACATCATAGTTACTCAAGAACTGATGATTCCTTCATTGATAATAACAAATCTTATAAATAAGGCACCATTGTCTTCTCTGACCACAGTCTTCACAAGAAAGCCACTTGTGGACATGGAGGACTCTTTAACGCTCAAAGGTTACAGCCAGACAGCAGGCATTTCAACGAAAGGCATCAGGACAGCCAGCAGGTGATGTACAAGGGAATGAAAATGACAGTTAACCAAGGCTAAAACAAAACTGAATCAAAGCTCCAAGGCATATTTTGGACAAAGAAAACAGAAAAGAAATGCCAAAGTGAAAGTCATGAAGAAATACTCATTGAACATATCTTGCAGTAAGTAAGTAATAATTAGAAGAAAATCTGCTTAAGTAAAAGCACAGCTGTATCCGAGTAGACACCCCACTATTTGGCCAAATTCTGGTCAATAAGGAAAGAGTTTATTTTAAAGTAATTATTGTATTCACTTTGTTTAATTTCTTACTTGTTCTTCTACTCAATTGAATTCTAATTTATTCAGTTGGCAATATTTTGACATTTAATATTACAAAAACTCTAGTATATAGTTGATTTGAGAACAATACTGTAAGAGCCAATTTTAGAAAGTTAAAGTTTTGAGTTAAACTCATATTAATGTTTGCTTTATTTGAATAGAATATAATTTCTTCTATAGTCATAGACAATGGTATAGTCTTTTTTCCCCCTATAAGTTAGTAAGAGATAGAATCTTCTTGCTATAACTGAGAAACAGTGTGATATTAGGTTTTGTTGTGTTTAGAACAGGTCCCAGTAAACAGGGACTTGAAAGACCCATTTTCTACTTAGAGATGGGATAAGCATACAGTTTTCTGACCGCTTAGAAATGGTTCAGAAACATTTTGAAATGGTTCAGAAATTATAAGTGATTAGTAACGATTTAAGATGTAACAAGATTAAGCTTAGAACTACATTTTTCTTACAGTATTAGAATTTTTTCCATTTTTTGCTATTTTACTTTTCTTTTTTGTGTGAACTGTTTTACTTTGAAACTTAACTAAACTTTTAAAAACGAAGATATTTTGTCTGTGGAATCATTTCTGCGCGTCAGGACTTTGCTGAATCCCATTTTTTGAGTTAGAGCTGCAGAATTTTAGAAACTTTGGGAAAACGCAGCTACAAATACAGAGTGTGTATTTGTGTCCTCATTGGACTAGTGCTGCGTCCATGGTTGGTTCCTGCTTTGTGCTCGGATGCATGCAGAACATTGCAACATTGAATTAAATAAACAGATATATAAATTAGATGATGATGATTATTATTATTTATCAATACATTTCCATCAGCATCTCAGGAAAGACAATTTCAGTAGATCTTCTCCCAGCAGAGCTGCCACTTTTGGTTTGCTTTGTTGCTTAATGATAAATTGCATAGTGAAAACCTAATATGTTATTTCCATATGCTGGTCAGCACCACCATCTATCATGCAGTCTTGCAGTGTATATGCATATATACACTGTATGTTTTACAAGGTGGCCCCAAATGCATTTAATACTTTCATAGAATTGATTTTTAATAGAAGATCTGGTTATTTTTATTCTCCACTCTGAGCTTTACAAATAGGAAAAATAATGAATGCAAAAGACAAGGAAGAAAAAGAAGGAAACATTTAGATAAATATTTGAAATGTAGCCTCCTCCCCATGTTGCATCCTGGGCCAGGCATGTATGGAATGCTAGTCACAACGATTTAGGAACTCTCAATTCTATTCACTAAGCAAATAGCAAGGTCTGTTGGAAAAACCTGTTAACCTTTATTTTAGTGAGCATCAGAACCAAGTAGTTGTATGTAATGGAAACCTAATACGTACTGAAACCCTGTGACTATCAATTCTCAATCTTTAGTGCTGTTGAGAGATTTTTGGTACACTTTGCTTCGAATGTAGTTATTTGCCTATGGCATATATAGCCTAATTTAATATAGTGATGGAAAATAAATTAACACAAGAATTGTTGGAGGGCTGAAATAACAATATAAAATTAGAATAATAGTAAAACAAAGCAGTTCAATAAAGAAACAATAGGAAGACAGTAGCAGTTGTGAACATTAACAGCTGTGTTGCAGTACTTTAGTGTCTTATGTGACCACCTGTTTTATCCACCACTGTTTGACACCACTGGTGCATAAAGACAATCAGCAACTGAGTCTGCAGCTGTGGCATGTTATTCAATTCTTACAGGTTTTGCGATCCAGAGCATCCCCAAAGTATTCTGTGAGGATAACACCAGAAAGAAGGTAGGTCAAGGCAGCACCTACACAACAGTATTCATGCTTTAGGATAGTTTTGACCACGCAAGCTTTGTATAGCCTGGCCTTGTCCTTCTATGGGGTCAGGTCTTATAGGAGGTGTGAGCAGATGGCCTCTGACAGGTCATCTTACTCCAAGGCCAGCAGCACTGAGCATGTACTGTTCCTCATTGTTTTTGTCACTAATGCAGCCACTGGGCCTGCCAGCAGTTTCAGTATCAGAACAGGAACATATTAAGTATTCCCACAGAAGGACCAGTCTGATCAAGGATCAAAGATATTTTATTGTCATTTCAACATACATGTGCAGAAACGAAATTTGTTACTCTGGTCCTAGTGATTAAACACTGCCCACGATAACCACCACCCCCCACAACAAAAAAAAAAGTAGCATTCTAACCCCATAGACTTTGTGATAAATGTATCACAGATAAATGATAAATAGAAGAAAATAACATTAGTACATAAATACAGTAAGATAACTATGGTTAAAATAAATATTATTGCAGTATGCCCTTTAATTAAGAGCACGTAAAAAAGGTAATAGCATTAGTTTAGTACATGAGATTACTGAAGCAAAATGCAAAGTGTAGTATAAATTGCACAGACTTTAAAGTCAGATTTAGTGATGTTGTCTTCATTAGTCTAATGGCATCCAAGAAGAAGCTGTTCCTCAACCTAGTAGTGGTAGCACATAAGCTGTGTAATCTTCTGCCCGATGGGAGCAGGAGCAAACAGTCCATGTGCAGGATGAGTGACATCTTCACTATTGGAGGAGGCTTTTCTTTCACACCTGCTTGTGTAAATGTCCTCTATAATGGGTAGGCTGCTGCCGGTGATCCACTTTGCAGACTTAACCACCAGCTGCAGTAATCTCATGTCTGTAGCAGAACAGCTGCTGTACCAAACTATTATACAGGAGGTGAGAATGCTGTTTACCACACACTTGCAAAAGGAGGTCAGAAAAGAGGGGAACAAACCATCCTGCTTCAGCCTCCTCAAGAAGTAGAGGTGTTGGTGGGCTTTCTTTACCAGACAGGTCATATTGTAGCCCCCAAGAGAGGAGTGTGATCACTCAAGGATAACCAGATTTTGGGCAGTCTACTGTCTGTAGAAACCTTGTCTGTATATGGGACACAGTAGAGTGGTTTAATCCCTTGCCCCTTGTAATGCGTGAAGTATTATGGAATACACAGAAAGCTGATTGTGCGGCCTTTGTCGTTCTGTGTCCTACTGTAAGCTTTGTATTAAGGTCTTTTTCCACCTGGACCTTGTAGGCTAAAGGTACACCTAACAAGATGCAATGCTTCACTGTTCTAGCTGTACTGCTGTTCAAAGGGTACAGAAAGTGACGAGCTATAATGTGAATTTTCTCATTGCATAAAATTCTGCATCTAATTTTCTTGTAAATTTAGTCTATAGAGAATTAATTGAATTTTACACCAACTTGAGAAATGTAACATCAACAGTTCCTGTGATGAGGCAGCATACATTTCTTACTCTTTTTTCCCTTCTTTGAGTATGCTTAGTGAAATAAATGCTGTTAAACAGAGAATATGAGTGACTTATGTTCAACAAAATTATGTTGGTGTAGCTTGTATAATAAAATGAACAGCATTTTGAAAGTGATAAGCTACATAGCAATATTACAGACAAGTAAACACAAAAGTAAATAAATGTATTGTAGATTTAAGAATAAATTAATAATAACAATAATTTGTGGGCATAAGTAATTGCATGTGTCATGAAATGTATGTATTTTCCCGTTTATTTCTTTATATATGTTATTATTAATTTCTTCATTTATTTATTTCAATGACACTGCACACATGAACAAATGGCATGTCTAATCTACTGGTCTGTGCACTTTTGTCATGACACTGCTACTGGAGGTATTCAATTGCTGACAAATATGTTTTATTTGAAAAACTTCAGATCAAATGTTTAAAATATTTTAAAGCTAAATACCTAGATTAAATGCACCTATAGTGTTTTCTCAAGGTAAGAAATTTAATTGGACATTTTTAACTTTTGATGAACATTCCTTTAATCAGGCAGGATTATACCACAGTGTTTAATACTCATGCCTCAAGTATCCAGGGTTCTGGGTTTATATGCTATGCGAGGCCGCTGTCTGTGTGGAGTTTGCATGTTTTTCTCATATCTGTTTTGATTTTTCTCCTCTTAGTCTGGTTTTTCTCCCTTATCACAAACATGCACATATTATTTGCAATTATAACCTGGCTCTGTGTGAGTGTTTTACACAAGATAGATGGATTGATACCCTGTCCATGAATGGCTCCTGGCTTGTTATCTGTCGGTATAGGCTCTGGTCTGTTGAGACTCTGAGTTAATTGTTGAACTTATTTTAAGTTATTCCTTGCTTATGTTGCAGATGTTGACATCTATTTTAGTAAAGGTTCTGTTGGAAAATATACACTCAGGGTTTTGGGGTTATGTATGCCATTAAAGATGCTATACCAAATAGCATCTTAGGTGAAACATTTTAAGGAACTTTTAAAGCTATAAAGAAATATTACAAAATGTATAGAATGTACATTATATAACAGACAAAAACAGTATCAGTTGTGTGAAAGTTCATTTGGTAAAGACCGTAACAGTTAAACATCAATACAAACATGTAACATAGGTGGCAAACAATTAATTTAATGTGAACACATTTTCGACAAATTAGTTTAGCAGACTCCAAGGTCAAGGTACTGAATTAAGGTATCCTACAGATATTAAGTACTGTTATGAAACCTGGTAGTATTTGTATTATTATACCTAAGGCATTTTATACATAAAATATACAGTATACAATTCAGTAACTCCAAAAGAACAAGTAAAATTAAGCAAGTCAAACACATTAAACTGTTTCAAGCTTTAGTAAATGAAAGCATAGTATGTTGTGAGGAACAAATTCTTTGACTGATTGTGTGGAAGCCAACTTTGTAACAGCCTCAAGTTCATTTGAACATTTCCTTCTTTAATCTGGGCAGTTTTGTCTAAATCTCTTTTTCATGTGCTGCGGATAAATCATAGTGACCTAATTCTTTCTTAGTAACAGCATCTGATTGGCCAAATAAGCAAAGAAACCAGACATGTTATATTTTGGTATCCTGAATTATTCCCTTATGGTTGATTCTAAAAATTCTTGTACCTGTTTTATAACATCTGGAAATAGGTTTCTATATCCATGATGCTAATATGCACATCATAGTGAGGATTATACAGATTTATTTGATTTATCATTTTCTGTACACATGTTATGACGTTTACTTCTGCTAATGAAAAACAATACAGTTTAAAACCTTCCATTACTGTTGGACTCTGTGACCTTGTGCAAGTCACTTAACTTGCCTAATGTTTAGTAATTAGAATGTAGTTGATGAGCGCAGATGAAACAAGTGTATGCAGTGTTCTCTTTAAAATGCACTATGTGAATTAAGCAATGATCTATATTGTTTGCTAGAAATGCAATTATGTATTTTATATGTATCAGAAAATGAAAGTCAATAGAAGAAAACTTACTGTTGCGTTCGTAGCACATTTTAACATTTATCCAAGGTAATAAACCGGATCAATTATCCTCTCATCACATTGACTTCCTTACTTTTTGTTTTTGTTTTTATCTTTTTGCTTCCTAAGAAAACGTGTATTGTGTGGGTAAAATCATTTAGTTACCTTAAAGGCAATCACTGTGAAAGCCAAGAATAATCTCTGTGGTCTCTTTATACTACTGACAACTATGCGTTATCATTTAGATAGTTAATTGGCTTACATTTGTAGAAACAATGAAAGTCCTGTATTGGTTATATGATGAAAAATGCATTATTTCAAAAAATGAATTATTTAAAAAAACGTATTCCGGTGGCTGTGATTCCTTAATTTCAAATTTCATGTTGTTAATGTTAATTTCAATTTAATGTTGGAATGTAATTACCCTCCAGTTTATTAATTCTCTCGCTTTTTGTTGAACATCCTAGAAAGCCAAACATAAACAATAAGCCATTTGCTAAATTTGTGAAATTGTCCTAAAAATTATTTATTTAAATATTCTTCACATTCTATTGTGGGTTCTTCACACTAACGTAGCGTAATGGGAGCAATGCTCAAGAAAACCTCAAAAGCCTCTTTGCATTTCTGGACCACTGAACAGGACTCACCACAGGCCACAAACCCCCCCTCAAAAAGCAGGCTTCAGGCCTGTACAGGGCCAAGAAAACAGGACATTTTTTCACATTTCAGAAAATTCCCATTTAACTGTAAAACTTTGGTCTAATGACAAGCTAAGCAAAGTTCCTTTATATTTAAGGAGTATATCAAATAATTAAAAAGGAAAAAGTAACAAATGTCATGAACCTGGGGTTCCTAAATGCACAGAGCTGCAAAATATCTCAAAAATGCCCACTAGAAGGGAAGATTCATCAAACAATAGCTGGTAACAATAAGGGCAAAAATAGAATCTTTATAAGTAAAATTAATTTTTATCACAAAAATGCTCTGTAACAGTGAAAATCCGAAGAGCACAAAAGACAAAGCTGGAGTTACCTAAAATAGGTAGTCCAGTGGCAAACAAATCTTAATGCAAAAATCCAAATAAGAGTAAAAAAACAGTGTAAAAGGTTGAAATCCAACAATAAATCAAAATACAAGACAATAAACACGTGATACCTGGCTGCGGCAGATACAGGGTCATTTCTGGAGGGTGGGACTGGACCGTGTGTCTGCCTGGGGGGTTGCCAACCAGGATCACAAGCTGTTTCATCATGTGGTTGGGTACGGCAACACTCTGTACCAGTGCATGCTCCCCGACCTGACCTGCAGTGAGATTGGTGAATTCAGTTCATTCAGTTTAATACAGTATATTTTTCTTCAAGTTTGTCTCTACTATTCACTATCTTTGTACTTATTTTTTTTAAATATGGCAGTAACTGTATAAATAAAGCAATTGAGCCACATATATAAAAATGTTAAAATATTTACACCTTTTTAGGAATATTCCTTGACCTCTTACATTTGTTGCCAAGATAGGCTTCAGTTTTGAAATTAGCTAGCATAAGCCTGCTTCAAACGCAGTTAAATGAGTGCGAGATGACAATTAAAAGCAAGATTTTTCTGAAATGTTTGTGCTATTTGCTAAACCTTTCCCTTCTTTATCCATCAGCAATATTTCCCAGAGAAATTGTGATATATGCAGCTGATTGTGTGATCCTTGTGTGTCCTAGGGGTATGAGCTACAAATAGGAGCCTGAGAAAGATCTTCACAGCACAACACATTTCCAGAGTTAGATTGGAAGTGTCAGCCTTATTGTAGCACAGATCTATAGTGTGTTCTACATAAAAATAAAATTTCTTCACAAATTGAAAGGATACTGTATAGCAGTGCCAGGATTTTTTCCAAATAGTTTTATAGTAACTTGTGCTCATATTGGGTAATTGTAAGCTCATATAATATGGACAGAAATTGTACAGAATAATAAATTGGCAGACAAATTACTTATGAACATACAGGTAGTTTAAAAAATAAGCGTCATGTATTTTCTATGAGATATTAGATATAAATTAAAAGACTTCAGAATTTTGCTTTGCATTCTTTATACTTAACATTGTTGGATTAGTTTAAGGATGTTCAAATCCCCATTGTAACGTCTCTTTTCAGCAAAAGCAGAAGGAGGAGGTGAGGATAGGACAAAAACTTACTAATACTAGGTGAAAACAAATGTGATTAAAAACTTTCCATGTTTTGGTTGATTGGGTAGTCTGAAGTGTATGATTTCTTTCTTTGCATAGCTTTCTCTGTCAGATTTGTATCACAGGTTATGGGTGTTATGCTCCATGTAAGAAATGTAATATGTGTACCTTGCTTTTTTGGTACCATTTTTTAAATACCTGAGCAAACTTTCATAATTTAGTGGCATAGTACGCCAATGCTATCGTTGCATACTGAATTCAGTCTCCGTTCTTGGTAGAATCATTGTTCTAATTCTGCACACAAACTTATCCTTCATCCTTATCCTGTGCATATGTTGCTCCATTCACTAGGATTTGCAATTTGCTTTTTATTTTTTCTGATATAAACGTTTACCTTTAGCATCAGTTGTTTTATCTAGAATGTCATCATGGATTCAAATGATTCTTTTTGCTAGTATTTATATCCTTTATGCAAAATGATTTTGTAATTGGTCATCCCCATTCTAAAGTGAAGTTTCATTGCAGTGCAGTGGACTTGGAAAATGGTGATAAATAGCGCTTCATCACATTAAGTGCTTCAAGTATCAAAATACATGAGCTTGTTTTACTGATTGAGCTGTCAGAAAGTTTGATAAGAAGCAAATTTAAAAGTTTTCACTTTCATGATATAATTTCACAGAGTGAAAGGTTTCTTAGTCTGATTTAACTTCTACAGGGTAATATGTGAAAGGAAGTTTAAATATTATTTTGCAGCTGTTTGTGTGCTTCGATAGGGTGAAAACTAGGCTGAATTCCTCATAAAGGTAGGTAGTGTTTTAACTTTTAAGATAATATTTGAGCTGCCTGGAACATTATAGTTTTTTTCTAAACGCTGCAAGAAGATGGGCTAACTTAACAGTAGATCCAATGACTAATATTTGCAATGCAAGCAGCATGGTGGTCTTCACTGAAGAAACCCTATAGTGTTGACACATCACAGTCCTACTACACAATCCCGGTCAATCAGTCCTAACAATACTTTGTTATGCTGTGCCATTGATGGTAAAGTTCATCACTAGCTGGTTATATAGCTTAGAAGGCTGGCATCCTTCAACATCTGCAATAAGATGCTACAGATGTTCTATCAGACGGTTGTGGCTAGCGCCCTCTTCTACGCGGTGGTGTGCTAGGGAGGCAGCATAAAGAAGAGGGACGCCTGGCGCCTGGACAAACTGGTGAGGAAGGCAGGCTCTATTGTAGGCACGGAGCTAGACAGTTTGACATCCGTGGCAGAGCGACGGGCACTGAGCAGGCTCCTGTCAATAATGGAGAATCCACTGCATCCACTAAACATATCTCCAGACAGAGGAGCAGCTTCAGTGACAGACTGCTGTCACTGTCCTGCTCCACTGACAGACTGAGGAGATTTTTCCTCCCCCACACTATGCGACTCTTCAATTCCACCCGGAGGGGTAAACGTTAACATTATTCAAAGTAATTGTCTGTATACCTGCATTGTTATCACTCTTTAATGTAATATTTTCTTTATTAGTATGCTGCTGCTGGAGTATGTGAATTTCCCCTTGGGATTAATAAAGTTATCTGTCTGTCTGTCTGTCTGTCTGTCTGTCTGTCTGTCTGTCTCATTTTCATCTCTTCTGCTTTATTAAGTTAATTACAGTGCATCCGGAAAGTATTCACAGCGCATCACTTTTTCCACATTTTGTTATGTTACAGCCTTATTCCAAAATGGATTAAATTCATTTTTTTCCTCAGAATTCTACACACAACACCCCATAATGACAACGTGAAAAAAGTTTACTTGAGATTTTTGCAAATTTATTAAAAATAAAAAAATCGAAAAAGCACGTGTACATAAGTAGTCACAGCCTTTGCCATGAAGCTCAAAATTGAGCTCACGTACATCCTGTTTCCCCTGATCATCCTTGAGATGTTTCTGCAGCTTAATTGGAGTCCACCTGTGGTAAATTCAGTTGATTGGACATGATTTGGAAAGGCACACACCTGTCTATATAAGGTCCCACAGTTGACAGTTCATGTCAGAGCACAAACCAAACATGAAGTCAAAGGAATTGTCTCTAGACCTCCGAGACAGGATTGTCTCGAGGCACAAATCTGAGGAAGGTTACAGAAAAATTTCTGCTGCTTTGAAGGTCCCAATGAGCACAGTGGCCTCCATCATCCGTAAGTGGAAGAAGTTCGAAACCACCAGGACTCTTCCTAGAGCTGGCCGGCCATCTAAACTGAGCAATCGGGGGAGAAGGGCCTTAGTCAGGGAGGTGACCAAGAACCCGATGGTCACTCTGTTAGAGCTCCAGAGGTCCTCTGTGGAGAGAGGAGAACCTTCCAGAAGGACAACCATCTCTGCAGCAATCCACCAATCAGGCCTGTATGGTAGAGTGGCCAGACGGAAGCCAGTCCTTTGTAAAAGGCACATGGCAGCCCGCCTGGAGTTTGCCAAAAGGCACCTTAAGGACTCTCAGACCATGAGAAAGAAAATTCTCTGGTCTGATGAGACAAAGATTGAACTCTTTGGTGTGAATGCCAGGTGTCACGTTTGGAGGAAACCAGGCACCGCTCATCACCAGGCCAATACCATCCCTACAGTGAAGCATGGTGGTGGCAGCATCATGCTGTGAGGATGTTTTTCAGCGGCAGGGACTGGGAGACTAGTCAGGATAAAGGGAAAGATGACTGCAGCAATGTACAGAGACATCCTGGATGAAAACCTGCTCCAGAGCGCTCTTGACCTCAAACTGGGGAGACGGTTCATCTTTCAGCAGGACAACGACCCTAAGCATACAGCCAAGATATCAAAGGAGTGGCTTCAGGACAACTCTGTGAATGTCCTTGAGAGGCCCAGCCAGAGCCCAGACTTGAATCCGATTGAACATCTCTGGAGAGATCTTAAAATGACTGTGCACCGACGCTTCCCATCCAACCTGATGGAGCTTGAGAGGTGCTGCAAAGAGGAATGGGCGAAACTGGCCAAGGATAGGTGTGCCAAGCTTGTGGCATCATATTCAAAAAGACTTGAGTCTGTAATTGCTGCCAAAGGTGCATCGACAAAGTATTGAGCAAAGGCTATGAATACTTATGTACATGTGATTTCTTAATTTTTTTATTTTTAATAAATTTGCAAAAACCTCAAGTAAACTTTTTTCATGCTGTCATTATGGGGTGTTGTGTGTAGAATTCTGAGGAAAAAAATTAATTTAATCCATTTTGGAATAAGGCTGTAACATAACAAAATGTGGAAAAAGTGATGCGCTGTGAATACTTTCCGGATGCACTGTAAGTGATACATCCATTTCTTAAGTCATCATTCTTGCTGACATGTTCAAATGGAGTCAATTCAAGGAAATTTTAGGCTTGCAAAATTATGCATGTTATGCTTACTTGCAGCACTTTTCTTTTTTTGCATCTTGGAGATTTCCATGTAGACCCTTTCCAAAAAAAAATTGTGTGCTACAAGCGAAGTAATCAATTATTCTGCTAAGTACCTTGTTTTACAAAGCCAGACTTCTGCTTCTGAATTAGTTGTTTCAGTAGGGAAATAAAATCACCATTTTGTTGTCTTTACTGTAAGACAGTTGTTTTAGTGCTGTCTTTGACTTGTCTGATTATGTCATATTTCTTGTGATAGATTAAAGGTTTTCATATATAAGTGATGTGCTCTGGTATATATGAAGAGAGAGGAGGTTGGGAGCTTGCACTGATAGCATGTTGCAGCACCCACCACACGATGAACCACCTGGATTGGGACCCAAGTGCAGCAGGTGACTCCTCAGCACAACACTGAAACAGTGCAAGGTTTTTTATGGTGACTGGAGTGCCAGTCCTACCACCAACCCCCAAGTTTTCCCTGCAAGTTATATGCTTAAAGAGCTTTCTAGAAGTAATTAGTTCATGGGCACTAAAGAAGAACAGAAGTCATGAGGTTGGAAAGGTTGCTTGACTTAACTCAATCCATTACTTGATAGCAGAGTAGAGCAGTAGGGCCCTGCTACTTGTATAAAGGATAGAAAATACTAGGACCACAAAGAGCCCCTGACCCTTTATCTACGTATAAGGGCACATGAATGGATGGGACAACCAAAGGATAACTCTGAGAAGATTGCCTTATAACTTTCAAGAATGCATTCCTGACTCTGGTTCATAGAATTCTCCTAGTCAGTGGTCCTCTAAATGGTGAGAAGATTATAGTGGAGTGTTTAGGACGTGAGGTAGTGACTATTCAGTATTTAGTATTGTGAGTTTTAGGAGACAAACTTTCCTGCCTTATAGACACACAATTATACTTGTATAGTAAGTGGGTTTGTTTTTGCCCATTGCTTATTTAATAATTTTGTGTATTGCCTTGTGTTTTGAATAAATAAACCTTTTTTTGTTTAGTACAACAATGGATTACTGATGTTTCTGTTTTATTATTAGTTAGCAAGTGCCTGAGTTTGAGAGTCATTAGTTTGCTCCCCTCCACTGAGTAAAATTAACAAACTGAAACAATTGTACTATGTACTATAATTTATAAGTTGCATAATTTATAAGTTGCATGAGATAAAACATATAATAAATAAATGCATGTGCATCTTTCAATGACTATATATTTTGTGTTATATGATCTCACCTGCAAAGTATTTTTTGAATTATGAGTTATTTCTTCATTAATATATATTAGGGGTCCTCAATCCTGGAGGGCTGCAGGTTTTTGTTCTAACCCGGTTGCTTAATAAGAAAGCAATTCTTGCCAATAATTTAATTTGATTGGCTTGTTAGTGCTTTAACTCCACTATGTCAGCTCATTCTCCTATCCTGGGTTTTCTTCCCCTTTCTAAGGATATCATCCAAGTGATTTGAAAGCTAAAATGGAGGAGTAATTCTCAGTTGATGACTTTTTTTCTCTTTACTTTCCTTCCAATTATTTAATTAAACCCAATAGTGCATGATAAATACACACAGGTGTAAATGGTAACAAGCTAAATGGAGAAATGCTAATCTCTTTTGTCATTTGCATGTTATGGCTAATAAGGAACAATTAAAAGCCAAGAATACAGCTGTTTAAGACTAAAATAAGCAATAAGGGTTCAAAATCGTAACAAGCAAGACAACTAAAGTGAAGCAGAAGTGTTACTTGAGCAATAAGTGGTTCTTATTAAGCAATTGGGTTGGAGCAAAAACCTGCAGCCACTGCGGCCCTCCAGGACTGTGATTGAGGACCCCTGATATATATCATTGTGAGAAGAGGTAATGTGATTGAAAAGGAGAGGGGGGCAACATGGAATTACTTCCAAACACACGTAAGGACATGCAATTGCCAAACACCTGCAGGCCCATTTGTCTTTAGCTGGATGTCAAAGCAGTGTCTTATGTTAGTTTCATTCTGCAGTTGGTCCTTCACAGCTGAAGTCTGAAATTATGCAAATTATTGTAACATTCAACATGACATTGTCACCAACCTACATAGCTGGAGATTCTCTAAACAGCAAGTGCTTATGCCAGCTGTCATGTGTCTTGCAATGATTTTGCTGAATACAAGCCTTGAACGCAGGACAGAATACTCATTTCAGACTGTTTCAGAAATTATTGTATACCTATTTGTTAAGCCTGCATGCAATTTCTAAAGTAAAAGTGTTTGTTGTAGAAGTTGAGCCTATACGAGGATGTAAGTTTATTTTGTTTCCTACATTTTTTTTAAATCAGTGTATAGCCTTGCAATTTCGAAAAAGCCAAACGCTGTTGTCCTTCTGGACATTGTCATTAAGTTCACAATACCAATCAATGATCTGCATTAAGCTAATTTTGAAGTAAAAAAAACAAACAAACAGGAAATAAAAAAAAACCAGCAAATTAATTGATTGGAACCAAGCCATGATTGAACAGAATGAAGGCCGATTTTTTCTATAGCTCATGGTAGACATTTATTTAAATCCACTGTATACTTTGGCAGTACTAATTTTAGTCTTTGATACTAATGGAAAGTCTAGATTTTTAGTTGTTTCTTGCTTTGAATGAATCAACTTTAAATGACCTTAATAACATTACCAAGTACCACTTTAATATGGAGTTCTGCTGCAGTCTCATTAACACCAACACCACCAAGGACTGTAAGTAGCATGTTCAACAGGAAGCAACTCAGATGAACTAATAATATTAACCCCTGGTTTAAAAAAATACAAATGTTATTATATATAGAAATTTACTTAGTTACAAAGTATTTCGGATACATCTGATTAAGCAATGGTAAAACAGCTAAAGTGTGTGTGTGTGTGTATATACCTGTGTGTGTATGTGTGTGTGTATGTATATGTATATATATATATATATTTATATATATATATATATATACTGTATACTGTATGTGTGTGTGTGTGTATATACATACACACCCACACACACACACACTTTTCTTTTTCTGACCCACAGATAACCTGCTTGTCCTTTTGAATTATGTAATAATTTTACATTTAATTTTTTTATGGTCATAGCTGTAGAATATGGTGACTTTTTTTCTATCTTTTGCAGACTAAAACTACTGTAAACCAAATAATGTGTCTTTAATCCAAGCTAACGTTTTGATTTTTGTTTGTTGTGTACACAAATAACAAATATGTTGACTAGCAGATTTTTGTTTGATGGACATAAGGGTACATAAATAAAAAAAACATTCTGTTAAAAAATTATTGGTTGCATGTGCTAGAATGATTTGCCTAATCAATAATGCACAATTGTATTCATCTCCTGTGCACCTCTGCATGTTTTATTTTGCCTGGCACTTTAGAAACATTGATCATTTTCTAGGCAGTTCTTTTTCACATACTAATAATTTAAAGTGCTGCATTCAACAGGAGGTTGGCTTCTAAGAATATTGGATTAGGACCTATTTTTGTAAGGCATTTAAACATGTCAGGCACAGTTGAATTTATTTTAGATAGTGCTCTCTGTAGAATAGCATTATAGAAAATGGGGTCACTTCAAGGTGAAGACTTTCCAATGTCTTAAGATAACTGTAAAAAAAGTGTTCCATGACCGTCAGGGCACCTGTGTGTACGCTTAAATGGGGTCTTATTCACTGTATCACATTTGTAAGAAGGAAACTGGGATCACTTGAAGAATGAGCTGTGACTCGTGGTGAATTTGTGAAACCTCTTCCTTTCTGGGAGAAAGACCGTAACAAATAATTAGTTACTTGGGAATGTACAGTAGGGCATAGGGACATGAAACCCTGTGGTTGAAAGGAAGTAAGAACCTTTGAAAAATGTCTATGAATCAAAACTCCTCAGATTCACACAGGAGGCATTAATTTGTTACCATATTTTAATGCAGTCATTCTCAAATTGTGATCATGGAACCACTTGTTGTCCACAATCAAAGTAACTGTGATAGTGTATTAGCAAAGTAATGTTTAAATTGCTCAGTTATGTTTCTATATTTACAGGATTTATATACCTACTGTTTGCTCACATCGGTCTCTAACTTTGCAACCTGTGTCATAACATGAGCATTGTATTGTTCAATTGCCTTATTAATTGCACCTTAAAATTATTACAGTATCTTTTTGTCATTTCTTTGTATGTTATTGGTGTTGCACTCCACTTACATCACTGAAAAATATTGTAAAATACCAAGCAGAGTTGGAAAACGGGGATAGCACATAGAATTGAAAGCTCAGACCCTTCAATGCATATGTATTGTTGTTTTTGAATGTCAGACTATTCCTTGGCTTACTAACTCAGTTATAGGAAATGTTTCAGAAACAGTAAATGCAAGTGGCGTGTTTTGTTGTATAATTGTAGTTAACCACTTATTCTCCAGCCTTGATTTGCTCCTGCTTACCAGCAGTGACCTTCAATGGACTCTCTTAGTCCAACAAATATCTCACAGTCCATCTGAGTCATGTCTGCTACTACATTATTCTTTAACTTTATATCTTCTGTTATCTGAATCTTTGTAACTCTTAACACTGCATAAGTGGACCCATCAGAACCAACAAAGTTGTCCTCATGCTCCAAAAATTTTCCAAAGCTCTGAAAATCAACCCAGTTGAATAACATTCTTCCAAGCTTTGGTTGGACAATTTCTGCATTTAGTCACTGTTACATTGTTTTTGGCACAACTGGCTTGCAAAGAATGACACTTCCCTATTATTGATCTTAAGTAAGAAAAATTAAAGGGTTTGAAACCAAGTGTAACTTCTGTAGTTTGGTTTGAAACAGACATCAGGCTATTTACTGGCATTGCTTCAAAAAGGTAGTCATTAATTTGTCAAATACAGGCAATTTCCACATGTAGCAAAGAAAAAGTGGTATAGTATTGCTTTACTTTCATTGCAGTTGGCGGTCTTTGATTTTGAGAACTTAATTCCCATTTCATAAGCTTGGTCCTTAATCTCATTTCTTAGAATTAATGTAAAGTCCAGCACATGCTAGTGTGGAGAGCACAGTTTTGACCTGCCATACATGTTCCTCCCATGTGCCGGAGTAAACGACGTCATCTAGATAGGTGGCACTAAAAGAATTGTGGGGCCATAGCAGCGTATCTACCAGACGTTGGAAGGTTGATGGTGCCCCGTGCAAGCCAAAAGGGAGAACAGTGTATTGCCAATGTCCAAGTTTTTTTCTTTAGCGGAGGCTGTTAAAGGAATTTTCCAATACCCTTTATTCATATCGAGTGTAGTTAGGAATTGAGCGTTACCAAGCCGATTGAGTAGATCATAAATTCGTGGCATGGGATATGCATCAAATTTAGAGACCCGTTTAAGTCGTCGGAAGTCATTGCAAAACCTCCACGACCCATCCGGCGTAGGAACTAAGACAATTGGACTAGACCAGGGGCTATAACTTTCTTCAATATCCCCCAATTCTAGCATTCGTCTAATTTCCAACTCTGCTTCCGCCTTCTTTGCCTCCGGGAGCCTATAGGGTCTTTCTCTGACAATTAACCCCGGGTCAGTGATGATGTCATGTTCAATCAGTGCAGTCCATCCAGATAACTCGTTCACTGCTTCAGGTATTGACAGGGTAGCCATCTCTAGGTCCTGTTTTTGTTCCAGGGTTAAATCAGGTCCGAAATTAAGACGTGACTTTGACATGAAAAGGGAGCAAGGCTGGCCGGAGAAGGGATCAATTTCCCTGTCCTTCCATGGCTTCAGCAAATTAATATGATATACTCGCTCACTCAGTCGACGATATGGTTGTTTTACCAAATAATCTACAAGTCCTTTTCTTTCCTTAATTTCGTAAGGGCCTTGCCAATGTACCAATAATTTGGAATGGGAGCTAGGAACGATCACCATTACACGATCACCCGGGACAAATTCCCAAATTTTAGTGTTTCTATTGTAATAGTGAGACTGTGCTGCTTGAGCTTGTTCTAAATTTTCTTTTAGTATTGGTCTAATTTTTTCCAATCTATCGCGTAATTGAGTGATATATTCAAGTATATTTGAGGTAGGAAGGACCTCCTCTTCCCAACCTTCTTTTAACATATCCAATAGGCCACTGGGTTGTCTTCCATACAGTAATTCAAATGGAGAAAAACCTGTAGAGGCCTGTGGGACTTCCTGATAGGCAAACAATAGAAGGGGAAGTAACTGATCCCAGTTTCTCACATCCTCGTTAACTATTTTTTGTAACATCTGTTTTAACGTTTGTTAAATCGTTCTACCAACCCGTCTGTCTGTGGATGATAGACTGATGTTTTCAGATGTTTTATCTTGAGTAATTTAGCCACCTCCCTGAACGTCTCCAAAGTGAAGGGAGCCCCTTGATCCGTAAGAACCTCTTTGGGGATCTCTACACAAGCGAATATCCCTACTAATTCCCATGCAATGTTTTTAGAAGAAGCTGAGTGCAGGGGAACAGCTTCTGGAAATCGAGTGGCATAATCTGCTAGAACTAAAATATATTTATAGCCTTTCAACGAGGGTTCTAACGGTCCTACGAGGTCGGTACCGACTCATTCAAAGGGTATATCAATAAGAGGAAAAGGGACAAGAGGAGCACGATCCCTCCTAGGAATCTGACGAAGTTGGCATTCGGGACAAGAAGCGCAGAATCGTCGGACCTCCTCATTTATCCCTGGCCAATAAAATCGGAGCTTAATCCTCTCCCGTGTTTTTTCAGAGCCTAAATAAGGTTCCCAGAAGGTGGGCATGCGCTAGTTCACATACTTGTCGCCGATAAGTATGTGGTACTAGGAGCAATGTCCTCACTTCACCCCCGTGCTCTACCACTTGATACCAGAGTTTATTTTGTATTACAAAGAAAGGCATCCGTGGCATGGGCACTAGGGAAGTATGACCCTCTGTTGACACTATTGCATTCCTTGAAAACTTTAAGGAATCATTGTTCCATTTTCCTCTTTTAAAGGAGGGTGGGGTAATTAAAAATTGGGCCGATAAATTTTGAATATGGTCTCTGATGACCTCAATGGGAGGTGCTTCTGCCACCACGTCCTCTACGTTAACTGTACTAGCTCCCGCAGAGGATGATGGGAGATCAACTCCATTGCACTGAGTACTGATATGGTTTCTAGTGACCACTGTACACGGCGTGGAGGCAGTCAGAGTAGATGAACTCTCCATTATTAAGCCCAAATTTTTCCCAGGAGCAGTTGTGTTTGTACCGCTGTTAATTTTCTTCCAGTCTGTCCCTAATATGACTGGAAATGGGGGATCTGGTAGTACTGCCATAGTTAATTTTTTCATTACGTGATCTACCGTAACCACACAGTTAGCAGTTTTATAATACCGGATGTCCCCATGAATACACCTGAGGCTAGTTTTTATTTTAGCCATTGTCGCGGTAAAACAAATTGAACATTACGCTTAACTTCACACCATTTACAATAACTGCACCTGTATAAGGAAGAGACAAAGGGTTAGTCACAGTGGCACAGTACCTTTCTCCCTTAACCAGCGAGCAGTCCATTGGCTCATTGGTGCAGGTTGGGGACAGATGACCAACCTCCCCACACTTGAAACAGCGGGGGAGGCTAAAATGCTTGTCTGTTTGATGGACGGCAGGATCGGGAGCTCGTTGAGAGGGCTCAGGGGCTGCCACACGTGCCTGATGGGTACGGCGAGAGGACCGTTCTGATCGCTCTGATTTACAAGCCGCCCAGTGACATTCCACGACCTTGATCAAAGTGTCCATATTTTCAAACTTTTGTTTCCAGATCTACTGCGCGATGTTTTCAGGGAGAGCATGAACAAAGGTTTCGCATGCCAATAGCTCAGCCATCTTGTGGAAGTTATTAATATTGGGCCGTAGCCAACGACACATTTTACACCACGCCACGAATGACTGTGTCGTTCGGGATCAAATTGCCACTCCCTCCATTCTCTCACCTGCTGTTCCAGAGAGATGCCATAGCGTTTAAACACCTCGGTTTTTAAAATGTCATAGTCTGCGGCCTACTCCTCAGTTAAATCATAATAGGCCCTCTGCGCTATCCCCTTCAGGTAGGGAGCCTGTAGGTACGCCCATTCCGACCTCGGCCATGCGTTCCACTTAGCGGTATACTCAAAGACCAAAAAATATGATTCAATATCATCCCCCTCAGTTAAATATGTAAGCTGAGTGGGTAATGACCGAGCGGCCTCCGTCAGTACTGTGGCTGCAGCATGAGCCTCTGATTCGGCAAGCTGGGTCCGCGTCTTGCCCATCTGTACCTTTAAGGTACAGTATGTAGTTCAGCCATGATAGTGGAAAGGACAGTGTTCAGGTCTTGTTCTTCTGTCATTTTGAAAAAATAATACTGCCGACTACCCCAATTGTGGAAATACTTTGTAAAAGGAAAAAAAAAGAAGCTCCACAAAAATGAAGTTTTGGGGACCGTCCCCGTATATTGTCCAACGGACAAAAATAAAGCAAAGAAAATGGTTGCAGTGATCAAAAGTACTTGTAATTCGTAACAGTTGACATGAAACAAAATGGCATTTATATACAGTATCAAAATGGTGGACAGGAAGTGGTTGGCAGGAGATGACATCGAAAACAGGAGATGGAAGCAATGTTATCAGTGGTGGCCGGAAGTGATGTCATAAATGGCGCCGGAAGTGATGTCTTGGTGCCCATTTTGGAACCTGGAATTGAAGTGTCTACTTTTCTTCGGTTTTCCTGTTGGGAGATTAAGGGATTTGGGTAAGTACCACGTGACAACCCCCTGTCTCGCAATGTTTCACTTACCCTTAGGCTTTTTGACTGCCTCATAAGCGCACATTTGTGACAATGTATATGTGTATATATATATGTATATACCGTCGACCCTTGATATACGACCAGCCTGACATGCGAACAACTTGATTTACGACCAAAATTTTTGTTTTGATTTACGACCAACATCTTGCATTACGACCTGAAAGCGGTCACGTTTTTCTGCTTGCGCGATTGTAAACAAACAGCTGAGAGCATTCGTAAGCGTCAGTCGGAGCTCAGATACATGTGTTTATGGACGTAATTTCGGTCAGTGCAGTGATTTATATAATTTTTTTTGATAATTGCTAAGGAAGGAAGAGAAGGTAACGAAGGTAAAGAAAGCAATCACAATTGAAACGAAGAAGGAAATTGTGCAGAAATATGAGAGTGGTGTTCGTGTGACCGATCTCGCTAATACGTACAGCATGTCGAAATCCACCATCTCGACAATTTTACAAAGAAAAGATTTGTATAAGGAGGCTCCTTCCAAACAATAACCACCTTCCATTTCATTCTCCTCCTCCTCCCTTCCTGCAGCCCAAAGATGTCAAATTAAATGGTGAGTACAGTATGAAATTGTTGTTTCTGGGAGGCTAGGCACTTTTTATTACTTTTTGGTTAGTACATTAGAAAAATTATTGGTGTTTTAGTAAATTATGTACATTATACAACCCTTTTTTATTATGAAAAGGTTAAGTAAGTGTTGCTGTGGGAGGTTCAGAACGCATTATGGGTATTTCCATTATTTCTTATGGGAAAAATAGTCTTGACTTACAACCAACTTGAGTTACAGTAACCAGCCCTCGCGAACGAATTGAGTTCGTAAGTCAAGGGTTCACTGTATTTGAGTGTGTGTGTATATATATTTGTGTATAGCCATTTTAAGATCTCTCCAGAGATGTAAAAATCGGATTCAAGTCTAGGCTCTGGCTGGGCCACTCAAGGACATTCACAGAGTTGTCCTGAAGCCACTCCTTTGATATCTTGGCTGTATGCTTAGGGTCGTTGTCCTGCTGAAAGATGAACCGTCTCCCCAGTCTGAGGTCAAGAGCGCTCTGGAGCAGGTTTTCATCCAGGATGTCTCTGTACATTGCTGCAGTCATCTTTCCCTTTATCCTGACTAGTCTCCCAGTCCCTGCCGCTGAAAAACATCCCCACAACATGATGCTGCCACCACCATGCTTCACTGTAGGGATGGTATTGGCCTGGTGATGAGCGGTGCCTGGTTTCCTCCAAACGTGACACCTGGCATTCACACCAAAGAGTTCAATCTTTGTCTCATCAGACCAGAGAATTTTCTTTTTCATGGTCTGAGAGTCCTTAAGGTGCCTTTTGGCAAACTTCAGGCGGGCTGCCATGTGCCTTTTACTAAGGAGTGGCTTCCGTCTGGCCACTCTACCATACAGGCCTGATTGGTGGATTGCTGCAGAGATGGTTGTCCTTCTGGAAGGTTCTCCTCTCTCCACAGAGGACCTCTGGAGCTCTAACAGAGTGACCATCAGGTTCTTGGTCACCTTCCTGACTAAGGCCCTTCTCCCGTGATCGCTCAGTTTAGATGGCCGGCCAGCTCTAGGAAGAGTCCTGGTGGTTTCGAACTTCTTCCACTTATGGATGATGGAGGCCACTGTGCTCATTGGGACCTTCAAAGCAGCAGAAATTTTTCTGTAACCTTCCTCAGATTTGTGCCTCGAGACAATCCTGTCTCGGAGGTCTAGAGATAATTCCTTTGACTTCATGTTTGGTTTGTGCTCTGACATGAACTGTCAACTGTGGGACCTTATATAGACAGGTGTGTGCCTTTCCAAATCATGTCCAATCAACTGAATTTACCACAGGTGGACTCCAATTAAGCTGCAGAAACATCTCAAGGATGATCAGGGGAAACAGGATGCACCTGAGCTCAATTTTGAGCTTCAAGGCAAAGGCTGTGAATACTTATGTACATGTGCTTTCTCAATTTTGTTATTTTTAATAAATTTGCAAAAATCTCAAGTAAACTTTTTTCACGTTGTCATTATGGGGTGTTGTGTGTAGAATTCTGAGGAAAAAAATTAATTTAATCCATTTTGGAATGAGGCTGTAACATAACAATGTGGAAAAAGTGATGCACTGTGAATACTTTCTGGATGCATATATATATATATATATTTTTTTTTTGTTCCATTTATGACAATTGCCAGTTCTTCATAGTTGCTGTAATGAATATGTTAAGCCATTAGCTGGAATACATTAATGCCTCTGGCAATGCTACACTGTAAATCTTGAAAAGTATGTTAGCTTCTGTTTGCAGTACCTGCAATGACGTGTGTATATAGACAACTTTGCATTTTTAAACAAAGCAGATGGTACAAAATGCCAGCGCCATTAGTAAATGTTTATCTATACATATGTTCATTGCTGAAGAAGCATAGGTACTTCACTGTCTTTTCCTGATGAAGGTTGCAGTGTCAACTTGCAAAGCTTGACGGACCAGACCTTCCTATCTCTAGCTCTTTCTGGAGAATTACTAGATGCTTTCAGGCTAGCTGAGAGATATAATCCCTACTTGTGCAAGACACCCAGGTTGGCATCCTGATGATTTCCTGTTAATCCAAAGAAGGAACTGTTCTACTTTGAGGTCATGTTATATTGCTGAGCTCTTCGTCGTATTGCAGAGAGTAAGCATACAGTAGCAAACCCTCGCAATGCGTATCATTTTCAGCAGGAGTTACTTCATTTTTTTGGTAACTCCCCAGAACCTGAATGTGAGTAAGGATATACAAATTGTTCCAGGCCATGGTGGTGAAGGCAGGGCTGAGACATTAAACAAAGCATTTGATCTATGGGTCAGTGTCCATAAAACTGCTTCCTTAAGGCTAATTAGTCAGTCAGTTTCTTGATTACCTCTATCTCATTTGTGAATAAGATTTTTAGGTACTTAAACTCCTGCTTATGGGGCAGTTGGGTACTACTTCAATGATGGAATCAAGCAAATCATTTTCCAGAGGGGGGCTGTGACCTCAAATTTGGAGGTGATTATTCTCCTCTAAATGCATCACACATGCAAAAAAAACAGTATAGTATGAGTTAGAAAACTGAGTCTGATGAGGGCACAAGGATAACTTTCTACTGGCTATACTCCACAAGCCCTGAATTACAGCAACAAGGACAAACACGAGAAGAGACAAACCACTGCAAGCGAGCATTTTGGAATAGCAGGTGATGCACACAGATGCTACATGTTGTGGAATAATTCCCACCAAGCATGTCCTCCTGTACCTGCTATGTGAAGCATTCTTGGACAGTCTCTGTATTTAGTATGGTGCAAAATTCATTAAATTTAAAAATAAATGTATTGTGAACAAATTTATTATAGTTAATGAAAATTAAAATCAAAACTGAAACTATTATTAAAATTTGTTTTTCATAAAATGAAATAAAGTAATTAACAAATGAAAAAAACAGCAATACAAACCTTGTAAAATTCATGAGTTGGCAATGTCTGTACTGAACTACTGGTAGATAGGCGAAGAGAGTTTGCCAACTGGTGAAAAACCGAACCTACTAATGTATTTTTGTATTTTATATGCATTAAAGTATCTTTTTTTAGTTTATATTCACAGCTCAAAATACCTGCTATTGTGGAAATAATTCAATAGCAGAATTATGTTTTAAAATATTTGTCCCCCTTTTTTTCAAATTTTCTCTCTCTCAAAATAGATAGTTGAAATATCATATTCTTTATGTTCTTAACATCAGCCATATCATGCATATTGCATACGAGGGATTTTTCCTGCCCTACATTCAAACCTGCTCTGGTAGGCTCTAGGTTCCTGTGATCCTGCTCTGGATAAACAGGCTTAGATAATGTATATATTGTTCCTAATCTCAGATGCTGTCTCAGTCATTTTGTGCCCATTCATACATCAATTACCTGCTCTTCCTCTGCTCATTAAGTGTTTACTGTTCTTATGCATAGGCTATTCAAGTCTCACTGCCCCTAACCTTGACACTAAATGCTTGTTTTTCTTGCTTTCCCTCAGTAGAGCCAGGTGGAGTCTGCACACTGATTCAAACCATCCGCCTCTGATTTAGTATCATGGTCACCTCTGCAACCTCACGTGCATGTATGTGTACGGATCTCACGCACTACATAACGTAAAAGTGTATATTTTAACGTCACTTCAACTCACAAAGAAATTTCACAAATGTTTTGTGCTGAACACTTGATTAATCAAAAATAATTCATAGCAGTTTCATAATGTGCCATCTCTGTCTGTATGGTTTACCAATTGAGTATCATTTATATGTTGAAATATTTGTGTTTTTCAAGGCTCATGTTATATTGTTCAAACATTTGTGTTGATTAATATTTGTTGTACAACATTTTTTTATATTTAAACGCTGATTTTGTCGGAATTACCAATACAATAAATATATGTTTAATTTTATCAACCATTTGCATTTTTATTCCTGTGAGTGGTTGTGTAGGTAGGGGCTCCAGTCCACTGCTTTGTCTGGGGTCCCATAATGCTGTTAAGATGGCTCTGCTGCAAGTGGCAAAATTCTGTCTGTAAATTGTATGTGCCCGAGAAGGAATCAGAGATCAATATGGCTGGTAGAAAAGAAAAAGCCTAATATGGAAGATTTTTGAATGAAATATTGAAGGCATTCATTATAAGCACATTGTCTTGGAGCGATATATGTTGTGTGTTATAGACATTTAGAGTAAAAAAACAGTCAAACCTAAAAAAAACCCTCAAGCCTTAAAATTCACGTACATTTCATTACAAATTGACCCATTCTGGGCAATAAAAGGAAAAAATAAAAAGTGCCAACAATCAGCGCACATCTGTTCTGCATAAATGACATAGATGATATTTTAAAAATTATAAAATTGTATAAAATTGTTCATATTCAGTATCTGGTTTTGATTCTGCTTATTTTTACCAGACAAAAGCAAAACCAGATAGTAAATCATGTAGTGTAGTAAGCTTCCACTAACATATCCAGATCCATCAAGTCTACAGTTCTTTCTGATTGTGACACAAAACTAAACTCTATAGTAGCTCTTTAACCATACCATAATTACTAAAACTGAAACTAATAAATATAAAAATAAAATGGAAATGTCTTTGTGAAATGAAAACTAAACTAAAACTAAAAATACACAATGAAGGAAAACTAAAACTAAACTGAATTTCCAAGTAAGGTAAAAAAAAAAATAGAAATAAAAACTATTACAAAAAGGCAAAACTATAATAATCTTGATTGTGAAGTGTGAGAATACATTAATAATAACACAATGATATGTGACTATATATATTTCAATGTGTTATAAAAAATGTTTTGTTTTCCTTGTTTTTTCATGTATTTCATTTTACATTTTTTTATTGTAGTGACGCCATACACAACATGAAATATGCCTTGAAATGAAAACTGCCATTTTAACCTTTCAAAGTTAAGAGTGTTTTGTTCTAGTGAATAATGTCATGGAATAATCCACAAGCTTTGCTGGCCTTGGAAAAAAGTTCTTCTGATTTACTGTGTGATGTAACTATTTTAATTTTGAAAAGCTCTGAATTCATCATGCTTTCAGGAGTCTGCATCTGACGTGTCTGATGTAAATGTGGCAGTTGATGGCAAAGAGGTGCATCGACCCTACCGACTATTTAGCAATCAAAGCATGATAGCTTTCATCTTAAGGCTTATTTTACATTGCATGTGGTGTCTACAAAATATATACCAGAAAAATATATAAGTAAATGCATACCTATCATTTTATTATCATTTAATTATTGTCACATTTCACAATACATTTATTTATTTGCATATCTATTTATTTATTTTATTTTGTCAAAACTATTCCTCCATAATTCAGAATTTTAACAGAGATGTTATACAGATAATAGCATTAAAAAGAAAAAATGCTACTTGAATTATAAATATGTGCATTTTTGGTGTCTCTAGTGTTGACCTAATCAAATGGCGGCCCGTGAGCCACATGCATCCCAGAAGCAACCTCTGAGTGGCCTAACCCATGGTCCCGCCAGAAACGCAGAGAAAATACGAGAAAAACACATTTTGAGAACCTCTAGAAATTTCTACATAAATTCTTACAGTAGTACAGACCATGAATGCAATACCCCGCATAGCCTAGCAACATTCAACCCACAATGCATCGTGTTGTTGTGTGTCTGTCATTCTATTTGACATTTGGCTTCTGGCTGCAGTAATACCCTTCTCGTGTGTCTAGAAGTGGAAGTAGTCTATGATACAATGTCTATGATTTTTTTTGTGATGGTGACACCTTGACTGTGACAGCTGTTCATAACATCGACTGCATAGTAAGTGCGAATGTGGGCTTTCCAAATGAATCTAATTGTTACTACAATGAGAGCCTTGTTACTTATGAGCACTCTCTCTTCACTTCTCTTCGTAAAATTGGTTGGCCCTCTACTCACATGCTTCCATACTGTGGACTCATGGCTGTTACAAAGACGATAATCAGCCATTGGTGCTCAAGGCAAAGAAAGAATTAAAATGCTGTGTGGAGATTACAAAGCGCTTTGAGTAGTGTGTAAAGCACTATATAAATGTAAAGAATAATATTATTATAGTTGGCTTTGCCCCCTCCTTGCTACGCTTGCCAACCCCCATGCCTGCGCTACATGCTAGCCTCTTTGGGGTTCTGTCACTCGCGTATGGGGATGTGGATATACAATTTAAACAGATTTTTATTTTCATTGGAATTGTTACATAATGCATAATAGAACTATTTTACATTGCAGTGAGTAATTAAACATATTAAAAAAAAGTAAAACGTAATAAGTTGAAAGTAAATTATGTTTCATGTTGCGTTAGAGTAATTTGTTGTGTAATACGATTTTGTTCTGTTTGGCTTTGAACACGCAAATACTTTTTAAACTTACACTTTTATTGTAAAACTTCAGTAAAAACAATTTTTTGAAGTAAATTTTCATCAATATTGCTTTGAATTTTGTTTCTGTGTTTGGACTTTCATCACGACAACGCAAAGTATAACTACTGTGATTGAATTTCATTTCTTTCTCTCTCTTAAATAAAACAAATTTTTCGAATGTCTGGCTCTGAGATTTGTTAAATTTTTTTTAAAAGCTATTCTAACGGGAAACTGTTAACGTTTTAATACCTTTGTTGTGTAATGTTATCCACGGAAGATGTACTACATTACCTTTCTTGGATACATCCTTCTTTCTACAGTAATTCAGGCAGTGGAAGACCAAACGGTGTTAACGGTTGTAGACATCCTTCAGGATATTGTAAGTTGATGTTTTCATCTTCCGCATGATCACCACCAACTGTTTCAGCATAGTCTATTGATACGCATTTAACCAAATTGCAGTGTAACCGATCAACATTTTTAGTGTTAATTAGTTTGACTTCATTGTTTTTTCGATGTTAAGATTGCCTGTGTTCTCATTTTTTCTGTTGATAACCCTTTGTGATGAAATTCTTCAATAAGATTTGGACATAATACATCTTCTTTAATTTTGAACTTAAAGTGACGAAAACGTTAAAATTTATAAGAGCTGAGAGAGCAGAAACTGTGTCTGTCAAAAGCATTCACACGAATGAGAGGTGAGACTACCATGTGCATTGTTCAAATATGGTTGAGAGGAGGTTGTGACTTGAAAAAATCTCATGGCCAAAGTCTCATCTCGCGGGACTTGAAAACATCTTCCAAAAAGTCTTATCTCATCGCAGGATTTTTTTTGTATAATAGAGAGATTTGATTATTTGTCAGTTTCAAATTTTAAATGTTATGTTTTTTCACCAAATAAAGAAAACATGTAGTGCTACAGTATATACCGCACAATACTTCAAGCTTGATCCAAACGCAGCGTACGTGTTCCACCACCTGTTTGTTTACAAAAAAGGCACTACTAATCACACATGTAGTGATTCAAAATGAACCTATGTTTCCTCAGTGTGCAGTAGAGATTATATTCATGTGTTTTAGTTACTGTTATCGTTTGTCATGGGTTTGTGCACTGATTGCTTTGATAGCATTGCTTTTTCATTTCTGTTCTGTTAAATGCCCTTTGTGATGGGTCATATATGGTCAAAATTTTTATTTCTGAAGGTGAACAAATGTTATTGTTAATACTGTGCACTTTTTTGATTTTATGCACTTTGAGATGTGCCTGGGTCAAATGTGAGGTAAATGTTTATTTTCCTTCAAAAGGGAAATAAATGTTATTGCTAAAACTGTGCACTATTTTGGTTTTATGCACATTTATGTGCTTAGGTCAGATATGACCAAAATGTTTATTTTTTTTATTTCAAAAGTGGGAAAAAAAAGTATCGGTACTACCTCAGATTCTGTTCAGTTATGGGTTTTATATTGTTTTTTTTATGTGCTTTTTGATGTGCCTGTGTCAGATGCAATCAAATTTAAAAGGGAAATGATGAATAAACTTGTTTTTCAGTACATTAACTTGTGTTGGTTTAAAATTAGTTGTTACCTGCTGCTTATCAGCCTCTGAAAATGTTTGGCCCAGCTGCGTTTTTTGATTTTGTTCTGTTTGGCTTTGAACACGCAAATACTTTTTAAACTTACACTTTTACTGTAAAACTTCAGTAAAAACAATTTTTTGAAGTAAATTTTCATCAATATTGCTTTGAATTTTGTTTCTGTGTTTGGACTTTCATCATGACAACGCAAAGTTTAAAATTAGTTGTTACCTGCTGCTTATCAGCCTCTGAAAATGTTTGGCCCAGCTGCGTTTTTTGATTTGAAAATCTGGTCCAACTGAATTTGTAATTGAATAGCCCAGCTCTAGAGCCTTCATACTTCAGTCTTTGAATATCAGTAATATCAACCATACTTAACTTTTTTACTGCAAAAGACAAGCACTGTGGACACTTCAGATATGACCACTTCCATATCTGTAGACATCTGTAAGAGTTATCAGTGTTTTCTGTTTTCTTACTCAGTGAAAAGTATGCAAGCTTTAAAATAAAAAAATTATAAAAACATGTTAGCAAATCTCTAGTCTTATTTCCGTCAGCATAAGGCATAATTGAATTGCAAGTTCTGAGCAATACCAAATATTTATTGGCAGGCCCTGCACTCAGCGGTTAAACGTAACAGATGGCACAAAAAATAAACAGACTTAGCAAATAAAGCTGCTTTGTTTTTTTTTTTTTGTTTGTTTTTTTTTTGTCTTAATTACGGTCATCAATAAAGAAGATTTCGGACAGCAATATAATTTTTGTCAGGAAAAAATGGCAGCTTCAGTCTATGAGCCACTGCATTGACTATTAAAAGCTGTTTGCTTGCTTTCTTTGTCTGTGCTCAAAAGTTTTCTTATAAAGGGGGACATTTCTGATTGTGCAGTTGTGCTAGATAACAGGTTAGACTAAAGTGATTTAGGTCCTGGAAAAAGCCTATTGAAGGTGCCAGCCCTCGAGTCCAAAATGTCTTTAAACATTTTGCCCATAGTTCTAGGGTGTTGTACCGTGTTATCCATTATGAATGTAGCGAGAAGTCAAGCAAAATGACACCTTTTATTGCCTAACTAAAAAGATTACAATATCACAACATTGGAAAACCTTTAAGTATCTGTCCTAGTGTCTATACTGTATAAACACAGGGAACTCCAATTTCTGTATTATATCTTGCCTGAAGAAGGGGGCTGAGTTGCCATGAAAGCTTGCATATTGTAATCTTATTAATTAGCCAATAAAAGGTGTCATTTTGTTTGACTTCTCACAATATTTTGCCCAGAAATTGACATTTTTATTATGGTCTCCGTGGCCCTTACTTACAGAAGCAACCTATCTTTGCATATTCAATAAATAGAGTTTGCACCAGTTTTAACTGACAATTGTTGGGGAAAAAATTCTTCCAACCATGTTGTGACTTGTGCTGTTTAAGAAAGCAAAGCATCATACTGACATTTGTGAGATAATTCCCAGAGGAGCCCACTTTAACTAAAATCATGTTCTTTTCATCCTGGATTCAATCTCCAAGTTGACAGCTGCACATAATGTAATACTGTAGACATCAGAATTCTGTGATTGGAATTTAATTTGCAATGGACATAGGCAGAGAAAATGGAAATCAGAGATCTATATTTGTAGATTGTTGATTTTATTTGGGTAGCCATGACTTACATCATTATACTGCTTACAATTATGAAATGTAATTAGTGTTCTGGTAAAAATTACACTAATCAGAAAAAATAAAATTTGTAGAGCAACTCCCAGACAAAATGCGTTTGTTTTCCTATATCTCCATTTTCTTTGCCTGTTTAAATCAAATTCTAGGCCCTGGTAGCTGGAGTCCAGCTCTGATAGCAAGGAGGAAGCCAACTATCTAAGCACTATTAGTTTAGGGTGCACTCATTTATGTCAGGACTAATTAATAATCACCAGTTAACCTGACCTGCATGCCTTTAAGATGTGGAAGGAAACTTGGAGTACTTGTAATAAAACCTGTGACAATGAGGGTGGATTGTGAAATCTCCATTTAGACCAAAGTGGTTGACCCCAGCATTCAAACCCAGTCTACTGGAGCTGTTAGGCAGAAATTCTAACCACTGTGACACCATGTCCTACAATTCCTTTCTGTTTTAGGTTAAGTTTTTGGTATACTGTATTAATTATTATTTTCGTATGATGCTTGTTCCTGAACACTTGGCCTCTGCATGAGGCATTCACCTCAAGCTCCAGATAACTCAAAACCATCACTGCTTTGGGGGTTGGGGTATAAATATTGTGCATTTCTGTGAATATTGTGATGATTCGTTTTTGAAAAAATATAAATGCCCTTTTAAACAGAGTTTTGGAATTTCTACACTTTTCTCTGCACTTTTTATGTCTTGCACTGTTTTATTTGTCTTAATGTTTTCTTAACATTCAGAAATTAGGAATAAAGCTATCCATCAATTTATTTCTTAACCTTCTTTTCCCATTTCATAGCACTCACCCACTCATTAAAGCCCGTTTATTATTTTTTACAATATAGAAAATGTCATTAAGTTAATTTTCTTTGTGTGTAAGTGCCTAAATCATGCAATTAACTTATATAATTGTTTTGTAAAAGCATCATCAGTGATGGTACCAGTCTCATTTGAACAAAGCAAATATGATTGCATCCCCATACTTTGGAATTTTGCTGTATGTTCATGCCAGAAAACATGTATGTAAAGGATTCTATTAGCCTGCTTCTTTACCACATTATTTAATGTAATTTCTAAATATGGTAAGATCTTCTGTGTTTAGCTTTGAAAGATCAAGATTCTCCCAGCCCTAAACCAAAATCTTAATTCTTTTTTCATTTGTAGCTTAAAGTTCACTCTTTCAAAAATGCTTTGAAATAAGGCCAGACCCTTTAAAAGGTAGCATACACCTGGGTAGTATGATTGTTTTAAGAAGGTACGCCAACGGTGTGTAGGTGTGAGAGGGGGTATCACACAATGTTTTCTTTTCTATCACGACTCCTGTTTCCAAGACAACCTGCCAATAAGAGCCTAGGATTTTTCAATAACTGTACTGCAATTCTGACTCCTTTGGCAAGCATTATAGGCAACTGCTATGCACTGTTATTTTGTAGCTCCTGGGCTTTAGGCAAAGTGAATTTTACTGACTCAAGACACTCCTGCCGGATGCCTTCATTCATTTTTTTGGGGGGGATGGGAGATTGGAATTCCGTTTCTGTTCAACAGTGTGCAGAATATTTACTGTCTTACCACAAGTCTTAAGATTCCTCAATGGTGTCAGTAGCAGTAATGCATAAACCTGACATGCAAGGAGCTACAGAAACAAGTAATACTTAAAAGATTAATGTCTTCTGACAGATCTACACAACTTTTGGAATTAAAGTACAGTATTTTATACCTATAAAATGTTTTTCTAATGAAACATTGATCAGGTGTATGGTGCACAATATTTAGGGAAATAAAGGAGAAGAGGAATTGCTCCTATTACAAATGTAGGCTTTGGCCTTAAACCAAAGCAGCTCCACCCAGGCCTGCTGGTAGAAGAGGAAATGCTGCCTGCATTAGATTTTTTCATGCTGTTCCTGCCTGGAAAGGCGGTGAAAGCACAGACTGATTGTGATCATTTTCACTTTAGAAAATGCTTTGAAGTGGGCACTTGATAAGGGGATGCAAGTTTGGCCACTTATTCTTCTGCCATCAGGCAATTTTGTTTTTATTTTTTTTCTTCTGTTTTCTGAAGTTAGATGTGCAGAATTGTCATCTAAAATAGTATATGTCCAGAATAAGTAACTAGCAAAAAAAAAAAAATCTTTTGTGATTGCTGTGTAAGAAGCAATTTTTTTGCTTGATTTGTTAAAAGATTTTTGCGCTCTTTCCTTATAGCCAAAGCAGAAATACCGTCTCTTTCCATAGATAGAACATTTCTGCATTCTGGCATGGCATGTCTAAGCCTGCTCATTTTACTTACTGTCATCCAGCACACTCATCCTGTTCTCACTCCCTCCTCATCCCAAACTGCCTTAACATCTATGTGTGAAAGCTCTTGAAGCTGAGTTTGCTGCAGCATCTCCTGGTTTAGTAGGGTATTGCACTGAACCATTCAGTTGCCTGAGGGCTAAGCGTGCTCATCACATCTTTCTATATGTATGATAATATTCTCTTTCCAAAATGTAGTAAAAACCTTATTACACTTTTAGAGAACTGTCAATCACAGGTTTTAGCATACCTGCCAATGCTACATATATTAAATATAAAATGAGCTACAGTATGTCTGAGATCCTTTGTGCTTACCTTTACAGTTTGAAGCCTGCACCGCACATCTCTGAGGAAGTACTCATTAAGCTTTGTTGCACTCACTCTTCAAAGTTTTCTGGATATAACTGTCTATCTTATTATTCGTGCCTAGTCTGTAAACATGCTATATGTGAATGTTTCTGTATAATAAAACATGGATGTGGAAAGAGAGCAGTGTTGGTAAGAAAAACTTAAATGTGGAGAAGGTGCATGAGGAATCAAAGGCAGGGGTCTTTACAGATTTGTGCTGCATTTACAAACAAATAGAGAGGATTAATTTCTTTAAATTAATTTGATTAGCTATTAGTTACTTTGTCTCAATAGCTCAACCACACTTTCAGCTGTTAAGCTCTGATTATGAGAGTTGGTACTGTGTTGCAGATTCAATAGTCCCCTTTGTTTGAATGAGTGCTTGCTAGATTCCATCCTGAATGTACTTTTTTCCACCTGTGTCTTTTAATATGCAGTTAATTGTGTAACTGACGCAACGTAAATATTAAATGTTAATATTCTGAATGTCTGAGGAGCATCAGCCTGGTTAATATCTCTTACATTTATATAGCGTTATCAGGTGGAGTCAAGTTCCTATACCCTTAACAGGATATTTTTTTTCTTGCTTGTGAAAATATTTTCACTAAATTTTGCTTAGAGTAACATACTTAAATATGTCCATCCATCCATGTTCTGAACTCACTTATTAATCCATCATAGTTTCACAGGACATATATCATGGCAGTTCTGTGGCAGGTACCCTCCCAATATGAGATTCTGCCTGTTTCAGCTTCTCTGTTTATACTAAAGATCAAGGACACAAGAGTTGATAAGGAGCTGGGACACTTAAAATAAATAGAAACATGTGGTGGACCACATCTTGTAACTAATTATTTGTTAAAATGTTCTCATAGTCTACTATTCTGTTCTTGTTTTCAGGAGATTTCCCATTCATCTCAAATAATTTTTATGTGTACCTTTGTTTCAACAATTTGTGACATAGATATCTATCTATCTATGTCACAAATTGTTGAACAATGAACCTTTTGACTTCAGATCAGATGTCTGATTTTCATTATCAAGTTTCCAACATTCATGCTTGTAGAGAACCAATTTTGCTAGCCATCTGTGCAGTACAGCAAATGTATTTCTGTCAGAAGATGATGCTATTTTGCTGCTATACTCCCTAAGGCCCACTTTACCAGTGGTTATTAAAAGTCCTGAAATAAATTTTAAATGGCTGGGCTACTTAAATTTTATTCACAGGCAACTAAAGATTTTGTTTTATAATGTTCATAATGAAAGGTGCTTTTATAAAATATGAGCAAACATTTTACAAAACAGAAAATTGTAACCAACATTTAACATTGTGGCAGTGTTTTGCAATTCACTCTTTCATAAACTGGACTGAGTTTATCAATCTGACATTGCCACACTGGCATCTTGTAAAGGTCTGATTCTTGCCTTGCACCCAATGCTGCTGGGATAAGCTTCAGCCCATTGTGATCTTGCACAGGAATGAGAGTGTAACATTTAAGTAACTTTCATGCCTTTTTGCTATTGGGAAGAGACCAGTGTAGGCAAGTAAACATGTGGAGAATGTAAAAAACAGTTTTCTGTGGATTTGTGATGTGTTTTTCTTATATATTCATATACAGTTGAAAATAAAGCAGTTAGATTATTTTTTTCAGATAAAGATTCAGGTCCTGTTAATGTACACCTGTTCTTGTCACTGAAGGCTTAAAATATGAAAAATTCAGTAACAAAGGTCACAACCTCTGTAGGTGGTCCCATGGGCAATTTGCGTAAAAATAGACTCTATAGCCATACAGTATTAGAGAATACTGCTTGAATTCTGTAGGACAGAATGACAGGTCCATGGTGAGTGGAAGGCTTAGCTGTTGCATATCCATTTTAGACTGTGAGGTGCATTGAAGCAGACATAACACATTTGAGCAAAACATTGACCAGGTTTTCATTCAGTTGTATAATGCGTTTGACTCTTATGCAGAGAAGAAAATTAATTAAATTTGTTTATTTTTTTTTCCTTATTTCACACAACAATAAAAAATAAATACTTCTCACTTTTTTCAATAAGGGTTGATTTTCTTCCATCCAGACATTATCATGTCATTTTCCAAACCTGTTTAATTCAAACCAAGGTTGTGGTAACAAACCCTGGACAGGGCAC
Source organism: Erpetoichthys calabaricus (assembly GCF_900747795.2). Classification (NCBI taxonomy): domain Eukaryota; kingdom Metazoa; phylum Chordata; class Cladistia; order Polypteriformes; family Polypteridae; genus Erpetoichthys; species Erpetoichthys calabaricus. Next base: position 35,449,380 of record NC_041403.2, read on the forward strand.
CACCATCCAGAATACCCTATAGTAATCTCAACTTTTGAAATGTGTAAGGTACTGTATTTGAAGTCTAATTGCTGTAGTTAAAATAATGTAATTTTCGTTTGTTAAATGACAGGTGTTAAGTGTGCCTTGGCTTATGTTTTGCCATTTTTTTTTTTGACATATTCTATTGTAAAATGGCACCCTATCCAGGCTTGACTCCTACTGTGTATCTGTGGGTGCTAATAAAAGTTCTGTTCCATCATGACTCAAACCAAATAAAGCAGAGTCAGGGATCTGATTAGTAAATGATTATTTTAAGCTTTGCACAATAGCTTAGAGGCCTCAGTAGAGATCTGCAGATGCAGTGTGCATATGTGGTAAAATAACTGCCAGCTGTTGCTTTCTAAGACTTGCATAGCAATAATAATAATAATAAAGAGATGTGAAAAGTTGCTGTTTTGGCTTGGTCTAAGTTTCTTACAGAATCTGATCAGCTTACTTTCATTAAACCAGTGTGAATAGTACAGAGTTTTCTTTTTACTAAACTTTCTCAAATAGTTAAATTAATCAGTGATATTAAGGGAAATAATATTGCTAAAAAAAATGTCCCTTCGTGCTTAAGCAGATTTCAGAATGTTTTTTTATTACATAAAGTGAGATGCAACCCAAGCAAATAAGTTTGATAGGTTCTGGTACCAAACAACCTATCCCAGTAGCATGGCAAGGGCCAACTTTGGATGGGGCATGACGTTATCGCAGGAAGGCACTTGAGCATAGGCCAATTTAGAATATGAAACACAAAAAAGGCAGTTGAGCATGGATAGATGCACAGTAGAGTCAGCATAAGTTCATAAGGTAAAGTTATATTTGCTATAAATTGATTAAATACTTTAACAGCAGATATAAAGTTTGGCAACAGCAGGGGATTATGGTATTGTTTAAACATTGTGTTTAATGGTATATCACAGACAGAACTAGTCAAATTGTCATAAGAGAAAATGAACATCCATCTTGGGGGACGCCTAGTTTTTTATGGGGTGTAAAGCGATAACACATGCTCCCTGGGATTATGAACTTTACAGCTTTGTACACTGGGAGTAGAATTTTGAAGATTATTTTCAATCACAGAGGAAGGCAGTTGGCCAGCTGTTTAGTATGGTGCTGTCTTTGCTTTGGGTACAGGAAAGATTAAACAATATCTTGTAATATAATGAATGAATATGATTCTGCCGAATAAAAGAAATTTCAGTGTCAGGTATTGTTGTCCTTTGACATTAGCATATTCAATATCAAAATGCCTGATTTGTTTTTTTTATTGGAGTTGGTGTTGAGAGCGCTGCTTACAGGTGACTCCAACAGGCTTGAATGTAAATGTTCAAATCTTGGATCCATTTATTTGTCAGTGTTGAGTTTGTGTGTTCTCCTCACAGCTACTATACACATACTTCTTCTCCAGTAACTCTGATCTTCTATCCACATCCTGAAGACATGTAATACTACGAGAGAATATGGCTGTGTGTGTGATGGATTTCTGGCTCTCTAAACGGTTGATTTTTGCCCTACACTAATAACAGCTGGTAAGAACGCCAGACCTGGAAACCCTGAATTTGATTAAGAGAGTAAGGTGATTTTCAGACAGATGAATGGGCATAACTCACATATGTAATGTTAAGTAAGGATATCTGGGTTTGCTAGAAGTCTATGCAGTAAACATCATTTGTTTTGTAATGTATTTTGTAAATTGTTGATTAGGAAAAGCCTTTAAGTAGTCTGTCTGATTTAAATGTTGTCAAATATTTTCTTCTTTGTTGTGCCTGGCTGATGTTACTGAAATATGAGTGTGCAGTCACCTCGAATTTTATAGTACTCTGCTTAATAAATCTTAACGGTGGCTAGCCAAACCTGCTGACGCTAAATTTTTTCTTGCTTTCAAAAGAAGTTGCTGCTGCAGCAGTGCTAATTCAATTTGCAATTGAGAAATGGTCTTCTCTCCTGTTTTTCTTGATGTTTCACAGTACTGTGTATTATGTTTTATATAATACAGTTTATTCCTTATAAAATAATACATTTGTCTGAAAGAATTATGTGAAAATCTGCACTGAACAGTCTTGAAATCAAGCTGTCATTTTCTTTTTTTATATATATTTCTTATGTTTTGTTTCTCTTTCTTTTAGGAAATTGGATGTTCTTATCAATTGTAGTTTAACACTCCTTAACAACTTTGATTTTAATTGACAAAACATGCTTTACATTAAGCGGTGTATAGTTTCTTGTCATCTGCTCATGCCTTACCCTGACTGCTGTCATCATTTTAAGCTTATTTGTTGCTTTCATACATTTTATTACATTGTAAATTACAGCAGAACGTGTTATGCCATTTTTAAAACTGTCACCTGTAAATTGCATTAGAGAAAAGAAAATCTATATGGGTATTGACTACTTATTATATTGATCAATTGTGAGGAGAACTGATTAAACAGTTTGCAAAAAACATGCAATAGCTTGGCATTTGAAACTGAAAGGTATGTTCTGTGGTAAAATGGAATTAAGTCTCCAGTTTTATCTTGAAATGTATATTGCCCTATACTTTATATTACTTTTTAAACTTCTTTTTATTTTTTCATCTAATAAAGCAGTACCAAACATTATACCTCAGTGATTTTAGTTTCTGTTGTATTTTTAAAATTAAATTGAAACTGCAAAGAAACTGTATGCCTTTATGCAAGCATATGCAGATGCAGCAGACAATAATTGCTAATTAAGATTACAGTAGTTGAATACATACTGTACATATTTGAATTAAAGCTGTTTCTGGGTAACTGCACATCTAATAAATCTGTACAGTGGATATGCTAAGTATCTTCAATGAACAGACTGAGAAAAGAAGAAGAAGAAGGGGAATAGGAAATTAATTTAAGTTTAGAATTCAGTAGGTGCTTGTATGTGAAGAGTTTATTCCAAGTGAATTCCAACAGTGTCTTATTTGAAAAGAAGCTGGCAGTTATCAGCAGAATTGCCTACATTACTAAACAAAGCTATAAGTAGCTTGAAGTAGACTTTTCTATAGTACTTAAACTGATAATATTAAAACTGAAAATAGCATGTCTTTTGCTACTTTCTATTTGTCTGTTCTTTTAGTTTTACTTAATGACCAAGTTAAATATTGTAGCATTTTATTGTCTTTTGCAGAACGCTCACTTAGCCATGATTGACACCCTAATGATGGCCTACACAGTGGAAATGGTCAGTGTGGAGAAGGTTGTAAAATGTGTCCAGCAGTATTCCACCTTTTACCCTGATACCGATATGCCCTATGACACAGAGGATGCCATTATATGTTGGATAAACAAGGTACGTAAACCTGTGTAACTATTGTTTTTGAGAGTGGGATTCTTCAGTAAGTCTACTTTATAGTACCATATTGCATCAGGTTTGTTAATTAGCTCCATGACTCTTAAGTAGTTTTTAGAAAAGTATGATCTAATGAGTAGGGGTTGGATGCAAAGTCGCAGGAACTCTAGGACTGTACCATTATATTATCAGAGTACTTGGGTCACTATGTAAAAATATAGAAATTTCAAATTAGAGCTGGGCAATATGAACTTAAATTGACAGTGCAAATATTTTCACCCAAAATGTATTTTGTTGATGTCTCTGGATACACTCTCAAAGCACATTAAACTATCAGACATTTTTATACACATTGTCTATACAGAGTCCAAAACCTGGTATATTTTCTTGCAATAATAATTTGAAAAATAATTTGCAATATTAGCAAAGGAATCAAGTCTTTTTTTTATTTCTCAAAATTTCATGGTTAACTTTGCCTCAGCTCAAATAATATTTTTTACAGACATTTTTGTTTTCTATCTCTTCTACTTATTTTTGACTTTCCATTGGATGTGTTGCATTCAACACCTTGCCTGTCTTGCTGGCATCTGTGTCTGCCAATCCGTTAACATTGCTTGCTCGCTTGCTCTCTGCTTGACTTTTTTTTTCTTTTTAAATAAGGAAGGACAAACCTCCTGGTTTATTACTGTGCTAATTACATTTCATAATACATATACATTTGTATATCATACATACTATCTATACATTGTTTTATGAATTACATCATTTGTAAAGGTTTCAAATTATGTATTCTAACAGTCAGTATAATATGTGCCTGGTATTAATATTATAAAATTTACCAGCATAGTAATTACTGTATTTAAATTTAAAATCTAGCATTATAAATTCATTCAGATTTTTGTGTCATTAATTGATAAATGATTATACTATTACTAACCTCTGCTCTCAAAGTAATAAGTTTGTATATTTGACTTCCTCCAGTAATTTTAACAACGCTTTTATAAATGATAATACAAAATGCACAATATGTTGAATACTCATTAGTGCTATTAGGAATCTCGATTTTCCTGCTAAAAAATTACGAACACAAAATGAAATAAAATAATAATGCAATTTAAACCTGTAACTGATACATGAATGTTGAATGATTCACATGAACGAAAACTACAATGGCTACTGTTTTTATTCCTGCTTGTAACATTTCAGTAGCAGAGACATTGTGAAATTAACAGTTGACACAGCTTGATGTAACATCTGAATTACTGGTTAGTTTATTTAATTACTGGTTAGTGTGGTTATCTGACCAGTGACAAAATGCTAATATTTTGAGGATGCCTGTAAAGTAGGCAAAGGTGTGTTTTGCAACATTGTAAGTCACTATAGCTGTTATTACCTTTTTCATGAAGCTTGTCTGCTCATACAGTAGGCAACAGAACAGCAAACATTTTATGGAACTTCACTTAGCACAGACAAGTTTTGCCAGGTTGGAAGGAGGACACTTTACAGGCACTACATGTGCCTGGATGGCTTCTTTGTATACTATCACGTTATATCTTTAAATGTAGTATTGCTTTAATTGTCATCACAGGGAAAAACAAAAATATGTCAACAGCAAAGCTTGATAATTTTAGTTTACATTACTTCAATTCTCTGCGCGCATATGACACATTACTGCACACCCGTCACCTTCACATTTCTTACTGAATCCCTCAACATTCACATTTCCTACATGTGCTTTGAGTCTTTTGATTTTAGGTAGCTTTTCATTTTATTATTATTATTTTTTTAATTCACTGTTTACTATTAGAGCAAAATTATTGTATTATGACAGCTCATCATGTAACTCTATGGTCTTGACTATCAGTACAACAAAGACTAGCTCAGAGCAGATCTATGGTGAGTTTGGCTCTCACTACTGCATCTGGCATTTTGATCACCCTTCTTTCTTAATCATAAGTCTAAATTACTACAGATAATAACAATACAGTAATCCCTCCTCCATCGCGGAGGTTGCGTTCCAGAGCCACCCGCGAAATAAGAAAATCCGCGAAGTAGAAACCATGTTTATATGGTTATTTTTATATTGTCATGCTTGGGTCACAGATTTGCGCAGAAACACAGGAGGTTGAAGAGAGACAGGAACGTTATTCAAACACTGCAAACAAACATTTGTCTCTTTTTCAAAAGTTTAAACTGTGCTTCATGACAAGACAGAGATGACAGTTCTGTCTCACAATTAAAAGAATGCAAACATATCTTCCTCTTCAAAGGAGTGTGCGTCAGGAGCAGTGACTGTCATAAAGACAGAGAAAGCAAACAAATCAATAGGCTTTTAAGTATGCGAAGCACCGTGGCACAAAGCTGTTGAAGGCGGCAGCTCACACCCCCTCCGTCAGGAGCAGGGAGAGAGAGAGAGAGAGAGTTTGTTTTTCAGTCAAAAATCAATACGTGCCCTTCGAGCTTTTAAGTATGCGAAGCACTGCGCAGCATGTCATTTCAGGCAGCAGCTGCACAAAAGATAGCAACGTGAAGATAATCTTTCAGCATTTTTAGACGAGCGTCCGTATCGTCTAGGTGTGCGAACAGCCCCCCTGCTCAATCCCCATACGTCAGGATCACAGATAGTCAGCGCAAGAGGGAGAGAAAAGTAAGCAATCTAGCTTCTCAGCCATCTGCCAATAGCGTCCCTTGTATGAAATCAACTGGGCAAACCAACTGAGGAAGCATGTACCAGAAATTAAAAGACCCATTGTCCGCAGAAATCCGCGAACCAGCAAAAAATCCGCGATATATATTTAAATATGCTTACATATAAAATCCGCGATGGAGTGAAGCCGCGAAAGGCGAAGCGCGATATAGCGAGGGATCACTGTATAGTCATGTAAAAAAGTAAGTACCTCATGAAATGATTTTTCTTTTTTAACATACAGTATGTGGACATTTAATGATTTGATCTTCATTTAAGTAGTTCCTTTTGATAAAGGAGACATAATAAAAAAAAACAATTAAAATTTGACTTTGCAATAATTTATTCAACAAAATCTGAACAGATATGCAATTTTCATCTATGGAAAAAGCCTCAAGTAAGCGTTTTCTATAACTGTTTAGGTGTCTCTGATATTGACTGGGAGAAATTTTTTACTCATTCCTCCCTGCACAGTTATTTCAGCTGTGTGATGTTTGAGGGATATCTTGCATATGCAGCCTGTTTTAACCACCCCCAAGCCCCCTAAATGCCTCAGTGGGATTCAGATCTGGGCTTTGACTGGGTCATCCCAAATCCTTTCATTTCTTTCTTTTCAGCCAATGATCAATTAATTTACTAGGATTTCTAGAGTCACTGTCATGTTGCAGGATCAACTTTCAATGTTCTGGCGATCTTAAATTGTCCTCAAGTGCCTTCTGGTACAATGAAGAATTCATAGAGCTTTCTACAATGATGAGCTGCCCAGGCCCTGATGTCATAACAATTCCACCACTATGTTCTACATTTGGTTTCAAGTTCTTTGGCCAAATGCTCTTTTTGTTGTTTGCTGTGGTTAAACAACTCAATATTTGCTTTGTCGGTCATGAGTACATTGTTCCAGATGCCCTGGTCTTTGCTTAGGAGTTCATAGGAAAACTTTAATCTTGCCTAGTTGTTCTTTCTGGATAGCAATTGTTTCCTTTGGCTCACTTCCAATGCAGGTATAATTTGTATAGCCTTTATCTAATGGTAGAATCGTGCACTTGACATCAACAGTGGCAAGAGCGTACCTGTAGGTTTCCGTGAATAAATTCTTGAGTTCTTAGAAACTTCTTTTACAACTTGCATTCTGCTATTCTGCTATCGGGTTGAACTTTCTGGGGCAGCGTGGTCTGTACAAGTTGGCAGTTGTTTGAAATCTTAACCACTTGTAACCATCTTCTTTGCAGTGGAATATTCATTTCCATTTATTTGGAGATCTTTTTAATTCACTTCCCAGAATCATTTACAACCTTTATTTGAAGACCTTGGAGAACCTTTCTGATCTACAAAGGGTGTGATAACATTAAAACAACAAAGAACAAACCCAACTAAATGTATGAGGTTTAAATAAGATAGGTTCCTCCAAGATCTTCTGTAATGATATTCTGATCATTTGTACCTTATCTGGTGCACCTGATTCTAATTTTAGATATTTAAGTTTGTGATAAATGTATGGGTGTAGCATCCTTGTAAATCCCTTCATTAAGTATACAAAGAAGTAATCTCATTAGTTTCTTTTTGTCTTATGGTTTTCCTTCATTTGCATTACATTATGCTTTTTGTTCCTTCTGAAAGCATGAAACCAAACTGTATTTAACTTACTCTTAGTGAATCTATAATTCTTCTCTCAAGCAATTTCTTTGCCAAATTCCACCTTTTTCATCAAGAGCACAGGGACACAGTTGGAAACTTGTTAAGGGTAAATTTCGGACAAACATTAGGAAGTTTTTCTTTACACAAAGAACGATAGACACTTGGAATAAGCGACCAAGTAGTGTTGTAGACAGTAAGACTTTAGGGACTTTCAAAACTCAACTTGATGTTTTTTTGGAAGAAATAAGCGGATAGGACTGACGACCTTTGTTTGTTTTGTTATGTTTCAAGACCTTGTTTCAACTGCCTTATACAGTACATTTCCAACAGCACTCTGTTTGAACCATCTGCTTTAGTTTCTTTGTTATGATATTACATTATCCACCTTTTATTTCCAGAATCTTCCACTAGGTTATTCACTTTTCTCTGAAACCTTTTGCCCCTTTTCTTCTGTACTATAAACTTCCCATGCACATTTTCTGTGTCATCTAGTTACAATTGATCATCATGTTCACACCTACTTGCTCCTGTTTTAGGCTGAATTTTTACAGTGTCTAGTGGACATAAATATATTCCTTTTCTGGTACAGATTTTTTTTTACTTTTTTAATCCATTCTTCTTGACTCATTTAGCATTTATAACTGTTTTGTAGCCTTTCACTTTTATATCGAGTGCCTTAGTATTCTCAGTTTTTCCCATAATCATGGTAGTTACTCTTCTGCTCAAGTGTCTTTGCTGTATCATCAGTACTCCACCATATGTGCTTATTTCTTTGTCTTCCTTTTGTCTAGCCACAGACTTTCTCTATCAGTTTCAGGCAAATATTTTATTACAATTCACCTAAGATGATTTTAAATTGTCAGCTATTTTTCTACCTACATCTTACCACTTTAGAACTTGAATAAAGCACAATAGTCCTTATGTGCAGCCAAGAGTTCATCTTAACTTGTTCTACTTCTATATAATGTTGTGATGTCTTTAACTATGATTTGTTTCCCTTCTCCTCACTAACAAGCAGTTGACTGTTTTCTCTTCACCACCAGATTAAAATTTTGTGCATATCTTTCCTTTTTAAGATACTCGCAGTCTAAAATTATTTGGAAGCTGGATATTCTTCCTTCATCTCAAAAGGCCTTATGATAAAGACTCTTTTAAAATATTTAAGTAATTTTACTTAATGTATGTGCAGTATACATAGATTGGTCATGGAGTTGGTTACATGAAAAGCAAGAGTCTTGGCATAATGACAACCAAAACTGAAAAGGGGAAGTTGGGGCAGCTAGGTCAGCCAGGGTAAATCCAGGTTATATAAAATACTTTTATACAGATACTGTAGAAGTAATTTATTTTGGTGAAGATTTTTTTGTTTTAAAAACATTCTAAAAGATTACTTTTTTATGTTTAATTCCTTATTTTTCAGTTGACTCAAGAGACCCATACAATTACAATGAGTTAATAATCTGCATTAGCTTGTCAGAAGCTGAAATAATTGTAATGTTCTTTTCACATATTGCATGAGACAGATAATATTATGAAGTGCAAGTCCTACCACTCTGCATTACTATTCATGCATCATGGATGTTATCAAGCCAGCCTGAAAATGTTCCCAATCTGGAATGCAAATTAATACGTCTGCTTGTATCTGGTCACAGCTTACCAAGAGGACAGTTTATGCTCGGGGGCTTCCAGTAAAAAATCCTTAAGTACTGTACAAGTATATCCAAGTGGATGGGCAGATGTTATGATAGCAGTGTGTTTTTTCTTGAAATAATACTCTGTGTTCTTGTGTACATGCTCTGATTTTAAAGGTGAATGAACATTTGAAGGAAATTATCTTGCATGAGCAGAAGATCAGAGAGTCTCAAAGTTCAGATACTCCTGCCGGCCCAAGGGTGAGTAGAATTTTTTTTCAGTGCTTCATTCATGCCTTGCAAATGCAGAGAGTATAAGCAATTTACAGATGCTTAGCTTGTACATTCTGGATGCTGTTGTCTCTTAAATTGGATGTACTGTAATTTTAGGGTTTAAACATGTAGCACAATGGTTGTATATACTGAGCATATTTAAATAGATACAGAAATAGTTTTGAGTAAAGTTAAAATAATTGCTTAAAGTACCATGTTTTCTGCATTATACTTATTCATCAATTGTTTACCTCATACAACTAATTAAATTATTCAGTGCACAAGAATGTTCATGCTCAGAAGAACTGTGACTGCACCTTTTTTTGACTGTGACTTTCTGTTATAATTGACTATGGAAAATCCCCAACAGAGGTTATTTTCTGTAGAAATGCTGCTAACTTGAGTTTTTGTCTTTTTCTTTCCCACTTTGTCAACTATAGTATTAATGGACTTATATTGTTAGGATGTTTTTATGTCAGCAGTGCTCTTGTTTGGTCTTGAAGTGACAGTAAGTTTTTGTTCCAACCCAGTTTCTTAATTAGAAGTTCAACGAACATATTTGTGTTTCCATCCATCATCCAAACCGCTATATCCTAACTACAGGGTCACGGGGGGTCTGCTGGAGCCAATCCCAGCCAACACAGGGCGAAAGGCAGGAAACAAACCCCAGGCAGGGTGCCAGCCCACCGCAGGGTACACACACACACACACACACACACACCCCAAGCACACACTAGGGACAATTTACACTTGCCAATACTCCTAACCTGCATGTCTTTGGACTGTGGGAGGAAACCGGAGTACCCGGAGGAAATCCATGCAGACACGGGGAGAACATGCAAACTCCACGCAGGGAGGACCTGGGAAGCGAACCCAGGTTTCCTAACTGTGAGGCAGCAGCGCTACCACTGCGCCACCATGCCGCCCTATTTGTGTTTCATTTTAGCTATTTCACATATTAAGATTCCCAACACTTAATTGCTTCTCATTATTAAATAGATTCATTCAGTCTTCTTATTTGCTGCTTGTTTTTCTCATGACAATGTAACAATGCCATATAACAATGAGATGCAGATGATGAACCAGCAGCTCATCATCTTACTTGCCTCCATTTATAAACGTGTGTATTCATCATGAAGTCTCTCTTTTAAGAAAACATTTGGAAAGAAATGGAACAGAAAAACGTGAAATACTAAAAATTACTAATCAACTCTGGACCAACAACAACATTTATTTCTATAGCACAATTTCATACAAAAGATAAAGCTCAAAGTGCCTTACAACATCTCACATTTTTTGGATAATATCCTCAAAAAGGAAAAATCTACAATATAAGAATGACCTGACATGGCAGAATAAAAATACTAAAAACCATCAAATTAAATATCATCTTTCATATTTGGCAACAAATTAAAAAAAAATTGGGTTGGGAAAAGAAACCTGTAGCCACTCTCCAGGACTGAAATTGAGGACCCCTTATGTATGTTCATCAAGTTCAAAATTCTCTAGTTTTGTTGTATGCTTACCCTAATCTGTATTTTGGTGTGTGTATATCATGACATGTAAAATTTGTGATTTATATTTTAGCTAAACATGCTATAGCACTCTCAGCCAACTTTAATGAAGGATGCAAAACAAAAGTAAATTAATTTAACTTGGCAAATGGTGTTCTAATTAACTTTGTAACTTATTCATATCAAGGGTTTCACTTTAAATGATGTTCTTCAGCACATATTTAAGGTGATAATTAAAATAAAACTGGTGAATGCAATGCAATACACCATATGTGATTTCCAGAATTTATTAGTTATTTAGAAGTTTGCTGCACTTACGGAACATACACTAGATGATAACATACTTCATGTCCATTAATGAGAATAAAAGGAAATGTACCATGCTTTGCTTTTATCAGTCATAATTCCTAAGACAACATTTAGCAACTAGTGAAATTTATCATTAATCAGGTTTTTAAAAAAATTATAGCAGGTATCCGAATATATATATATATATATATATATATATATATATATATATATATATAAAAAAAAAGTACTTCATCTATAAAAGATGGCTTTTTGGTGTTTTTTGGACAATGAGTGACATTATTGAGATTTCATCTGAAGGGCTTTCAAATTAGCCAAACAAATAAGGTTTGGATATTCAAAAATAAAAAAACATGTAAATATATGCGAGCTTAGGTTAATAATACAGGGTAACAAAAGTGAACTATTTATATGTGAATCTTGCAGTATTTTTTGTGCTGAATTCAAATGTATGATCATAGTACTAGGGTACTGTACCGTTAGCCATTATAGATGTAGTTAACTAAAAAAAGCTTGCCTGAAGAAGGGGCCTGAGTTTCCTCGAAAGCTTGCATATTGTAATCTTTTTAGTTAACCAATATAAGGTGTAATTTTGCTTAACTTCTCAATATATGATCAGACATTCTCAACCATGCAAGAATTTCAAGTGACACACAGTTAAAATTTATAATAGACATACAGTATATTTATGCTATATATGAATGCTGGGATTGTCTCATCTAAAAGGTAGACACGTACACTTTTCTGTTGTACTTGGCCTCAGGAATATGTCTCTTAAGGGTCCAGCAAATGTCAACAAGCATACAGGGACTCCATTTTCCTTGGTATCACTTTTCCAATGCTCTCTGCTGACTATTAAGAGATATCCTGGAAAAAAATTTAAATGAGAATCCAAGAAATTAATTTTTAAAGACACGTCACACCCCATGGCTTTGTACAACTTCAAAGCTTAATGATCTATTCATTGATAGCTGTCTGCCTTATGATTTCACTAGAGATTTTTGCAAATACTCTTAAAGGACTGCCATGTAGTATTTCAGCTTGTTACAAATGGACATGGGAATTGTAATATTAAATCAATTCCCTAATCTGAGGTCCTACAAAAATTTCTTTTTTGATTTTGACATCACAAATCCTAGGAAATTTATTTCTTATATATTTTGATCCATTGCCATATAACTCAAAAACTATGGTAACTGAGGCAGTGGTAGCAGCAGCAAAAACGAAAGCTAGCCCATCTAAATATAAAAAAAGCATAATGGTAGCTGGAAAATATTTTGTAAATATAAGAGGCATCAAAATCCCACGGGGAGCACCATATAAAAGTGAAGCATCTGCACAACTGTTCAGTCTTCAGGCAGGAACTGACAGCTGGGTAAGCAAGTTGTTATTAAGATAGTGAGCCATAAAATCAGTCAGGTGCTTAAATCCTTACAAACCTTTTGTCCTGGCACGACGATTTGCTACATTATTATCAATATTTTTACTTTCCTTACTCTTGGTGAGTCTGCGAAGCATGAAGCACTTTTGACTTGTGCACTTCCATGTGAATACTGCAGACTTCAAATGAAAGTGACACCTGAAAACACAGCCCTTATGAAATTTGAATCTCTCTACATATAAACTTATGTGATCAAAAAAGAAAGTGGAACAAAACTTTCTTAATACTGGCTGTAATGATTAGAAGAAACCCATAAAACACCTTTTTAAATATAATCTGAGGCACTTTGCCTCACACATGAATTAATTGAATGTACTTAATGTTGCATTATAATTGTCTTTAAATATTTAGTCTTCATTATACTTTTTATTTAGTGGACATTCTTATTCACAACAACTTAAAATTCCTTAAAATGAGTTTGAGTGTTTATGAGGAAACTAGTAATTTACAAACAATAAAGAGCACAATTTTAATGCAAATCACAAGATGCATAGGATTAAGTTAGTTAAAAACAAAAAAATATGCAGCTAGTGCAAAGTAGATAGAATGTGCAGACCCTTCTTAATAAGTTTATAGCACAGGATGTCAGTTGAGTCCTCATATGGAATAACAAGGTGGTATTAAACTAAGTGTGTTCTTGTTCTTTACAAATTCAGAAAAGTGTAATAAAGGTGACCTCAATATTTAAAATTATGTGTTATTGTTTTGTTTGGCGTTTTGCTTCAAGTCAGCAACCATATAAGACAGAGGGTAATTCAGTGACAATACACATTTAGCTGAGGTAGCCAAATGTTCATTGTTGACATTGAAGAGGCTCTTAAAAGTGGGAATTTTAAAGTGTTACAATAATAATGGGAAATCAAAATTGTGAGTTTTTTTTTCATTTGCATTATTGAGAAAATCTTGGCCTAAAACAATAGTCAGAAATCTCAGATTCAAGAGTGAAACAGAACAGGATAAGATGCAGGACAATGCTTTTAGGGTACCAGAGAATGTTTAAAAATCTGCTATACCTGTAGATCAAAAACTGAGCTGTATTGTAGAAAAACCTTCTCAAACTATGCTGTGAAGGAGTGTAACTGTTTATTAACAAAGATAACAATCTAACTTTTTAAAATATGAAAAGATGATTTTGGAACTTGTGTGTATATATAGATCTGCAAACTTGTACAGTGTTACATAGTATGTCTAGAGTAACATGATGCCAAAATTAGTGAGAGTTAAAATAACAAATGATTTTTTTTTAACAATCAAATGTAAATTTTGCCATTGAAGACCTTTTTTGAATTATATTACTGTATGAATTGTGAAATTTTATCTGACAGGCCTAGTTGTTCGTCTCTTGTATGCATAAAGTTACTTTTCATTGCTTGATAGCTGGCCCGGTATAATTACAACTCGGGTTGAAAATATGAAAAAAAACTGTTAGTATCCACTTATACTCTCTTTTCATCTTTGAAGAGCTTGTTTTCCAGTAACAGCTGGCATTGTATTTAATTTTTCACTTCATAATTTAAGTATGATTATTCTCTTGTTTGGTGCATTTGCTTAATTTAAAAAGAATTCGGTATCTGCACTTAATCCTAATTATCTCATGTCACTCAGAACTGAGATGAGCCTGGTTGTTTACCTCTATATGTTTATAATTCTTTTCTCTTTGTGATGTGAAAAGTATGTATGATATACATTATTCCAGAATCCAAAGGATTCATCTTTCTGGTTTTGAATCCCACACCCAGTAATTATCTGTTTGCACATCCCTCCACATCTGCATGGGTTTTCCTCTCGGTACTCAGATTGTCCTCCCACATTCGCAAAGAGATGTAGGATTGGATAATTTGTGGCTCTAAATTCATCTATTGTGAGTGAGGATATGTACATAAGTGGGTCTGCAATGGACAGGCTCCTGTCCAAGGTTTCTGCTATGTACCCATCACTGAGGTCCCCCATGTGTGATTTAGATTAAGTGGGTCTGATAGTATTCTCTCCTGATGTGTTGTTATCCAATATTCATATTTATAAGTATATCATAAAGATTTAGCAATACTCCTTTAGACAGGTACTGTGTTGTATATCTCTGTTTTCTACTTGCTGTTTTGTAATTTGCTGAAATATGGGCAAAGATGAGTTCAGTAAATCTTTTATTAATAGCATTTATTTTTGTGGTAGTTGCACATATAATATACTTTCTTTCCTACATATCTTTTCATTCATGAGATTAATTTTGCTTTGCCATTTATTTGCCCAGTGTGTCACCCTGTCATGGTTTAGCTATATTTATTGAGCTGCATTCAGAATATTTTCTAGCCTGTCTAGAGTTTACTTTTATCTACTAATTTAATTAAGACTATTTGTTACTCTGATGGGTGGCATGATGGTGCAGTGGTGTGCTGCTGCCTTGTAACAATTATGTTGGGATTTATGTCCTGGGTCCTCTCTGCATGGAGTTTGCAAGTTCTCCCCCTATCCATTTGGGTTTAGTCCGGGTGCTCCTGGTTCCTCCATCAGTCCAAAGACATACAGATTAGATAGATTGGGGATGCTAAATTGGTGTGGTGTGTCTGTGTGTGTTTCTGTGTCTGTCTGTGTGTTCACGCTGCAATGAACAGGCATCCTATAAAGGGACCGTTCCTGCCTTGCATCCTATGCTTACTGGGTTAGACTTAGATTCCCTGTGACCCTCTTCAGAAAAAAGCGTGTTTAGATTGATGGTTGCTCTGATTTATCAATGTCTTTTATATTAATGAAAAAGAAGCCATATGCTCTTAATCCCCGTGGATCAAGACCATTCTCTGTCCATTAGACTTCTGTAATGTTCTACACCAAAAGCTTTTTAATAATTTGGACAGAGTTAAGTGTGTGTTGCTTCTGTTAATCTTTTACATAAATTAAGTAAAAGATAGAAAGGGATTCATTTCTTCTAAAGTGATATAGATGACATTTAATACACCTGTGTTATGTAGCTACATTTCTCTCTCTCTGTCTCTTTTTTTTTACTCATTTCATTGTAACATAACATACCATTCTCAAACCCACCTAGTCCAGCTCAGGTTGCGGAGGCCAGAGGCTATCCCAGTACCACCGGGCACAAGCCAGGAAACATTATATTACAAGCAAAATAAGGGCTGTTTAACTGCTTACTGCCCAAATGTTACTTTGTTCTCTTAAAGTATTAACTACTTCAGGTATCTTTTAAGGCAGTAGTTAACAGTGCTGCAAGAGGCTTGTTTCAAATCCTGGCCATTTCTGTATCTGTGTGGAATTTGCACAATTCCTTTTATCTTTGTGTGTTTGTTTCCTGTTTCCCTTTTCCATATCGGATGTTTGTATATTAGGTTAATTGGCAACTCTACAATGGCAACATATACTTACAGTAAGTGCGATCTGCATTATACTGGTACACTGTAGTTGGTTAGTGACTTGTGCTCAAAGAACCAGTGTACACTCTGGCTACCCCTAACCCCAGGTCTGAATTGGGTTTAGCAGAAACACATAGTATGGATTAACATTAAGGTGCATTTTTCCTTTTGGATGTCCACTTTTCTGAATTTATCCACCTTTAGTAGTTTGTGTCATTTCAGAAGTAAGAGTGATATCACACTTCACTTCTTCTTTTTAATGCCTCCTCAAAAATGCCTCTCTATAGGACTCTCTTGGAATATCCTGTAGCCATTATTTTAATAGGGTAAAGCAAGACCTACATTGGTTTAGAATATTCATTCAAAAGGCATTCAAAGATTTCTCATTTCATGTTTATGAAAAACTGCAAAGCTTTTTTAAAATCATAATTTGCATTTGTCCAAATTAACTTCATTATACAAGATGCCATCAAGATCACAAGACCTGCAGTTATTTCAGAACGCACACATGAAGCCCATCATTTCTGACAGGTTAAAGTGCCTTCACAATTTCTGGTTTTGGGTTTTAGCACTTATTTAATATTATACAGTGGAACCTTGGTTTGCGAGCATAATTCGTTCTGGAAACATGCTCATAGTCCAAAGCACTCGTATATCAAAGTGAATTTCCCCATAAGAAATAATGGAAACTCAGATGATTTGTTCCATAACCCAAAACTATTCATATAAAAATGATTAATACAAAATATAAAGTAAAAATAAATAAAACAAATTAATCTGCACTTTACCTTTGAAAAGAATCATGGCTGGTGTGAGTGAGTTTCTAAACTCTTGTGGGATTGCACCCAACGGGACGACACGCGGAAGAGCTTCCCAAAGCAATTGTAGTCTCCCAGCGCTGTAGCAGTTCTCCGTAAAAGCGAATCTGAAAAGATCGCAGACATGCTATAAGCGCCTGCCGCCGATGGGTAATACAAGGAACATTATAAATGCACAGGGCCCTGCCTGACTGCTGTGTCTGTGTATAGGAGAGTGGCAGATCCCGCTACAATAAATAACCGCGCTGTTGCTGTTTCAAGCTGAATAAAGCTGGTGTTGCTAAAGTACTGAGACTCCGCTTCGTGTTTTAGGGTGCAAGATGGGGACTCGCACGTCATAGCACACACGCGTGCACGAGCACACACACACATGAACATGCACACACACGCGAGCAAGCAAGCACACACAGTCACAATGCTAATGCTGCAGTAAACAGTATACGCTCGTGCGGATGTTGACTATATGAGTGATGCACGCCGACTCAGATGGAGAATAGGAGACGATTGCCCACAATCCCGCAGCGAGAGAGAGAGAAGAACCATCAGCTCAGTTGTGATCACATGACGTTCAGCAGACAAAGCGTATACATACTACTCGTACTGCAAGACCTCGCTCGTTTATCAAGTCAAAATTTATTAATTTTTGCTTGTCTTGCAAAACACTCGTAAACCAAGTTACTCGCAAACTGAGGTTCCACTGTACTTGTATGTGATGACTGTGACAAGAAGCTGGTGTGTATTGCAACTGGACACTCACAACCTAAATATAAAAAAACTAGTCATTTAGCCCGTTACAATAACGGGCGCTAGAACAGTAGTGCATAAACATTAGTAGGAACAGTCTATATTAAATGGCAAGGGACTTTGACCTCATTCTTTTTGTTGGTCGTATTTTTCTTTCTTTCAGCCTTTCTTTTGTTGATGTTTACTTGCTGAGCTGACCGTTCTTCGTGGGCTGCCGCCGTGTATTGTGTGTCTTTAATTTTCTGTGACAGTAATACTGTCTTGTACGGCTCTATTCAATAAGGGCGCGTAGATAATTTAGTTCAAATGGCTCTGGAATATGTGAAGAGCAACAGGTGCAGATCTTTATTTACATGCGCCTTTATTCGCTGCGCCCAATTGAGTTCGTCCTTTTGAGGCTCGCCTTTTTGTGCGCGCCCTTATTGAAGGATGCCTGTGCGCGCCCTTATTGAAGGATACCGTCTTGTACGTCCGCTGGCTTGTACGTCCGTAATATACGTCCGTACGTCCGTAATATATATAGTTGTAGTTTCTGTAGATTTCAAAGGGTACCAAATTCAGGTTGTTGTTCTGTTAGCTACAGTAAGGCTGCTATGATCATTTACAGTTGAGTTCTGAGTTGTTACTAAGGTGAGGCTGAGAAAGTTCAACTATCTACCTTAATAAAAGAACAAGTGTCTGTGTATTTGTGCGTCTATCCAGTTGCTAGTGTTAGGAAGAAAAATTGAAAAATAGGTAAAACATAGGGAAAAAGGTACAGAAAAATCCAAACTGATGCTAAAAGTAGCAAAATAAAGAAAATGAATCCTATTGGCTTATTCTGTTGTCTGACTTGATACACCGGTAACAGCAGCATGTTAGTGACTTTCTTGCACCTTCTTGGGCTACATGAATAAGATTTATAGCTGTCATGATAACTGATAACTTGCATGGTGGGCAATGGAGGACTGACATTAACTATAAATTGACACACACGTTGTAAAGCCAAAGCCCTGACATGACTAGGCAAGAGACGCTAAACCAGGCCAATGCGGTAGCAATCACCGCAACATTTTCCCAACAAAGCACTTTGACTCTAAGTGTGGTCAGTTTCACGAGCAAGTGGTGAAATTGGGTGGCTCTGTCTGAAGATGAATAGGCCACAATGAGGGAAATGGATCAGGTATGTATTTTTATACTAGACCAAATGGACAACCCATTTAAATTAAAAATTTGAGGCCCACTTTGATTACCTAGATTTCAGCCGATCTTAGATGGGTCTATCCAATAAAACAACATAGTATTTGAAATTATAACACAAAATACATTTGATGCATTTGAAAAGTATTTTAACACAGTATTCTGTATATGATGTGCATAATATTCAAAAATGCCTATTTTCAAAATACTTTGCACTTATTAGCATACAGTGGTGTGAAAAACTATTTGCCCCCTTCCTGATTTCTTATTCTTTTGCATGTTTGTCACACAAAATGTTTCTGATCATCAAACACATTTAACCATTAGTCAAATATAACACAAGTAAACACAAAATGCAGTTTGTAAATGGTGGTTTTTATTATTTAGGGAGAAAAAAAAATCCAAACCTACATGGCCCTGTGTGAAAAAGTAATTGCCCCCTGAACCTAATAACTGGTTGGGCCACCCTTAGCAGCAATAACTGCAATCAAGCGTTTGCGATAACTTGCAATGAGTCTTTTACAGCGCTCTGGAGGAATTTTGGCCCACTCATCTTTGCAAAATTGTTGTAATTCAGCTTTATTTGAGGGTTTTCTAGCATGAACCGCCTTTTTAAGGTCATGCCATAGCATCTCAATTGGATTCAGGTCAGGACTTTGACTAGGCCACTCCAAAGTCTTCATTTTGTTTTTCTTCAGCCATTCAGAGGTGGATTTGATGGTGTGTTTTGGGTCATTGTCCTGTTGCAGCACCCAAGATCGCTTCAGCTTGAGTTGACGAACAGATGGCCGGACATTCTCCTTCAGGATTTTTTGGTAGACAGTAGAATTCATGGTTCCATCTATCACAGCAAGCCTTCCAGGTCCTGAAGCAGCAAAACAACCCCAGACCATCACACTACCACCACCATATTTTACTGTTGGTATGATGTTCTTTTTCTGAAATGCTGTGTTCCTTTTACGCCAGATGTAACGGGACATTTGCCTTCCAAAAAGTTCAACTTTTGTCTCATCAGTCCACAAGGTATTTTCCCAAAAGTCTTGGCAATCATTGAGATGTTTCTTAGCAAAATTGAGACGAGCCCTAATGTTCTTTTTGCTTAACAGTGGTTTGCGTCTTGGACATCTGCCATGCAGGCCGTTTTTGCCCAGTCTCTTTCTTATGGTGGAGTCGTGAACACTGACCTTAATTGAGGCAAGTGAGGCCTGCAGTTCTTTAGACGTTGTCCTGGGGTCTTTTGTGACCTCTCGGATGAGTCGTCTCTGCGCTCTTGGGGTAATTTTGGTCGGCCGGCCACTCCTGGGAAGGTTCACCACTGTTCCATGTTTTTGCCATTTGTGGATAATGGCTCTCACTGTGGTTCACTGGAGTCCCAAAGCTTTAGAAATGGCTTTATAACCTTTACCAGACTGATAGATCTCAATTACTTCTGTTCTCATTTGTTCCTGAATTTCTTTGGATCTTGGCATGATGTCTAGCTTTTGAGGTGCTTTTGGTCTACTTCTTTGTGTCAGGCAGCTCCTATTTAAGTGATTTCTTGATTGAAACAGGTGTGGCAGTAATCAGGCCTGGGGGTGGCTACGGAAATTGAACTCAGGTGTGATACACCACAGTTAGGTTATTTTTTAACAAGGGGGCAATTACTTTTTCACACAGGGCCATGTAGGTTTGGATTTTTTTTCTCCCTAAATAATAAAAACCATCATTTAAAAACTGCATTTTGTGTTTACTTGTCTGATATTTGACTAATGGTTAAATGTGTTTGATGATCAGAAACATTTTGTGTGACAAACATGCAAAAGAATAAGAAATCAGGAAGGGGGCAAATAGTTTTTCACACCACTGTATATGGAGTTTTAGTTGTCTTGGAATATGTAATAATCAAATTCAAACTTATTGTGCTAGACATTACAGAAAACAGAAATTAATATGCATTGAAGAAGCTGAAAATAATTTTGTGACATGATTTATTTTTTTAGATTGGACCATTTGTTGTAGTTTTTTTTTTCTGACCTGTTTGTCAACATGCATGCATTTACAACCTACCTGCTTTTTACATTAAACATTGTGTTGCTGTCATTAGTCTAACAGGTTATTCACAGAATTGTTTCATGTCTGTCAATTATTTTTAGGAGAGATCGTCATGCATAAGTATTTGAGCTTCTGCACGAGTGAAATTAGGCTGAATTAACTGCTACTCCAAAAAAAAAAAAAAAGGTCACTAGAAGCAATGATAGAGACAAGGCTCTTTTCTTTTTTGTATTTATGTTATAAAGGTTAATGTGGTGCTTTGATATTTTCCACTTTTAACACACCAGCAGAGTGTGAAAAAGAGTGTGATTCCAAGGTGAGTGGTTTCATTTCAATGTGTTCTTCATCCATTGCTAAGTCTACTAGCCAGATCTCTATAATCCTTAAGGAATGGGTGTATAAATTTGCTAACTGTTAAAACATCATTAATTTACAGTATCTTCTTGAATGAAATTCATACAAGTAAAGGTTATAGTTTCCTCATTGCAAATGCAGTCACCCTTCATCTTCTTTTACTTTTATTTATTTATTTTTTATTCCACTACCCTTGCAGGATATTGACTGGTAGAAACCTATTAATCAATAAAAACAAATGCAACTCTATTAACTAGTTAACCTTATATTCTCATTTGTGCCAGTAAGCACTGTGTCTGGCCAAATTGTCTTTTCCTAAATTAGACATTAACCTGCATCATTTATTTAAAGGCGTCTCTCAAATGCAAGCTTCAAAAATGATATGCCATGTTTTGTTCAATATTTGTCCTCTTTATGGTTTATTTAAAATGTATCATGATCTTGTTTCCTTTTTAATTGGTCATTTATGTCATAAACTATACAGTGCTTTCCTTACTGGAACATTTATTGCATTTTAAGGGACAAAAGGATAAATACAACCAAAATATTCTAGAGCAATTATAAGGGCATGACCATCAAATAATTTTGCAAGGTGATTTCATCTTTCTGCAGAATTTGCTGACAGTGCTTTTGTTTTCTGTCACCCTTTCTTTTCTGCTGCTTTTTAATTTTTGCTGATGAAGTCTCCAACCAAATGGTATTGGAAACTGGTTCCAGTAAGTCACCCTATCTGCTTTACTTCTGTTATATCATCACTTGTGGATTTGTGCATGCTTGTCTTGGTGTGGTGACATCATTCATGCTGTTCAGTGGTGGTGCGCAGCACATCATTTTGGTTTAAGTTTTTCATATTTAGACTTGTACCTTATACACATACATTCTATTAGATAAACTGGCTCAACATGAATGTGGTTAGTATTCCCAGCTGAACTGATTTCTAGGGGTTTCAGAACATCATTATTGGAATGAAAGAAACAATCTGTAAGGCTTACTTGTACTGTATTATGGAAAACTATTCTTGGAAATTCATGTTAAGAAAATTCAGTGTTTTAACATAATACTGTACAATATTTTTTTTTTTTAGTATTAATTATGACAATAATTATGTTAAACTCCCAAATCAGTATGAAATCAAGCACCATACATAGACCAGCCTGTGTGAAATATTAAGGAAATTAATCTGTTCTGTCTTTGTTATTTTTGTATTGTGCCTTTTGTTATTTAGAAAAAAAGTGAATATAGTTTTACAAATAGCAATCTCTTAAAATTTTAAGAATTTTTGAACATTTTTTGTATTTAGTATATTTTTGGAAGCTAGAAATGTAACAAGAAAAATTTAAGAAGTATCCATTAATATTAGTCACCAAGGGTTAATTTTGTACTAGTATCTCAGGAGGAAATTCATGTTTATTATACGCTTTGTGATATTTTGATGAAGAATAAGAAAGAGGAAAATGGTTAAAATGTAAATTGTCCAGAATGTGGATGTAAAAGAAAGTATGAAAAACATTTTATGGCAAAATACTGTATTTTTTTATAGATGCTCCAGTAATATGTTTAAAATATATTAAAAGGAAGTTTTAAGCAGAGCTATGATAAAAAGTTGATGTATGAGAATATTTTGGCATATTGATGTATTTATTTTTTTATGAATAAAGAGTAAAATAGGTGAAATTGGCAAATTCTCTTAAATTATGTTCGCCACATTCTCAAGAAATGTAATCATATTATAGTGTTCTTTTTACAAAATTATTATAGATGCAGAATTTAACATCTCATCTATCTAATGACCATGCACTATTTAATAGGATAACAATTAAGATATTTTATGATCAGCATGATTTAGTAACATTAATGTACACATTTTGTTAGGGACTATTGTAAAAACACTCCATGAATGCACAATGAATTATAACGACATAAGCGCCCCTCTCATTGAGTATGTATGGATCACTGTACATATTGAAATCTATGAGTCAGTTCCTTTCTTTAATTTTGTTGATTTTATAGGTCACATTAACTATAACATAGCTTTCCAAATATGTTAAAACATTAAAAGCAAAATAGAGCAGAGGCCCAAATGGCCTGTTTTAGAATAACATTAATCAATTATTACCAAATTATGAAAATTCATGGCTCTTTTTCTCGTAAAGAATAGTTGAGTTTTCTCCCCTAATATTTAATAATACAAGACATTGAATTATGGAGGGTGAGTTAGAATTCTTACAGTTAAGCAGAAATTGATACACAAGCAATATAGTGTTGGAAGTCAGAGAGAATTCATCATTAAATAGTCTAGGATTATCAGTAATTGTGACTTCAGAACTTTGTTATAAATAGGCGAATGTTTTCTCCCATAGTGGTCTTACACTTAGGGTAGTGCTAAAGCATTTGATCTAGCAAGGCTGATTCTTTTAAGGCATTGGTCATGGTAAGAGTCCAGTCCGTGATATATTTTGGATGGTTTTATTCTTTGAAATTGTTATTGATGCACAGTTTTAAGTTGAATTACACTTAACATGACATGACATTAACTTGACATTACACTTGAATTACACTTAAACTACACTTAAACTTACACTTGCACAGATTAATGATTTAATCCTAGCCTTAAAGACTGAAGAACAGTCGTAGACTACTAAGCACTGTTGTAAGTCGCTCTGGATAAGAGCGTCTGCTAAATGATGTAAATGTAAATGTAAATGATGAGTATATATTATAAATTACAGTTAACTTAGTTAACTTTGTCCTAAATGATTTTCATACTTATTAATTTACTGTTTGTTTATAGTTTAATTAGCAAGATGAGAAAATATACCTGAGACTTAAAAAAAAAAAAAAAAAAAACTGACAAAAACCTTTTCTAGTAAAAATTATTTATAATTTTCAGAAATTACCTTTTGTTTTTAACTATACTGATTTACTGTCATGCTGTCACAGCATAAATGCATGAACCAAATCTTGATTTTCATTGATTGTTGAAACTTTTGATT
This sequence comes from Erpetoichthys calabaricus, assembly GCF_900747795.2. NCBI lineage: Eukaryota > Metazoa > Chordata > Cladistia > Polypteriformes > Polypteridae > Erpetoichthys > Erpetoichthys calabaricus. The sequence goes on from NC_041403.2 coordinate 35,473,677, forward strand.
CTTATTATCTTACTAGGCTTACTAAGATAATTAGTATCAACAAAAAGAAAATCAATTTAAAAGGTAGAACTTAATTATTAATGTTAAAAAAAAACAATAAAGAGAAATATTTTAAGAGTTAAAGTAGAATTTTCAAAATGATTAGTGATCAGTCTTCATGGATTAATACATGAAGTTTTTAAATCTCAGGTTTAACATTTATTTTGATATATATTATACAAGTGACAGTGACATTAATTAAAAAGCATAAAAAATCAATTCTGAATACATAATAAATAATTCAGCATTGACACACACAGAAGAAACTATAGCTTAAAACATATTGTAATGCGCAAAAATGCACTATTGTTCAGTCTCATGATGGAGATGTTCTTGTTCTATATAAGTCTGGAGTAAGTTGCAAGACATCTGTGAAGAAAAGCAAATGTAGCCAATCACTGTGTCGTGAGCAGACTGGTTTAGGAGAGGATTTCCAGATTAGATTGTAGAAAATGTTTTTCTTTGAAAGATTCATAGTTTAGCTTGATAGTTGGATAGTGAATGATAATATCTCATGCTCAAAAGTAGATCATTTTCTTGGATGACCACAATAATGACCTGCCTGGAAATAAGAATCTGCTTGCTCTAAAGGTACCCCCAAGCTAATCGTAGCTGTGATATAATATACATTATAATGCAGTTGAGTAATAGGTAGAGGGCGTGCCTTCCAACATATTTATTATGCATTATTTCAGTTAATTTAATAATGATTTAATTCATGGATCGAAGTGTTTACAGTTCACACTTAAATTTATCTTTGGAGTCATTCTAATAATAAATGACCACATTATCAGTCAAGGACATACTTCCATTGAACATATTCCGTTTTACATTCTCATACAGTAAATATCTGATAAATATGGCAGCCCTCTTCATAATAAAGGTAAACTTCTAATTTAAGATGCTAATATAGATGAATATTATGTTTTATGACATGCTCTGATATACATTTGGTTTAATTAAGAACTACATTTTTATGTTTTTTTCACACATATCTTAGGACAGTTAGTTATCAATAAGACCATTATAAAAATACAGCAGAACATGGTAATTGTTCAAATCTTTACTCTCACAAGCAGAGACTTCCGAAAGAAAGAACTTTATAGTATATTTTTCATGGCATTTCATTTCAGTTTTTAAATATAAAAATGATGCTCTGTTTTAATCATCTCAAATACCGCTTCTCTTGCAAACAATATAGACTGAGCCAAAGGGTTCTAAGGAGTAGCTTCTGAAAATAACCACACATGACTCTGGTAGACCATCAATTTGTCATCCTTTCCTCATATAGCTAAAAACTATTTAGCATTACCATTTTTAAGTCATATTCTGAAAATAATAGTTAAAAATGACATCATGTTTAATAGTGTTTTAAGGGACGGTGTCAGTAAAATTACTGTGTAGCCTGAACTGTACACATTCACAGTATTTCATAAGAATTCATTAATAGTTGAATATTGGGTATAGTTCTGTACACTCTTTTAGATTCATGTTTAAGGCCATTATTTTTTAAGTTTCTTTGATGGGAATACAGTACTTACAGTATGTAAATATGGAATTTTGTATTAGAAGATTCCAAAGTATAATGACCCTCATTTTTTCTGTGTGAAGAAATCTGGTTATGGATATGGCTCTTCTTCATTTCAGGCCCGATACCGGAAGGAACAGACAATGCCAAGGCAAATGCCTTGCATTCCACCTGTGGAAAACTTGTTAAAAGACAGCACTGATGGATGTGCCCTGGCTGCCTTGATACATTTCTATTGCCCTGACTTGGTTAAGTTGGAAGGTAATTTGTCATATTTTTCATTACTGTGTCTGACCACATTTAATCTTTTTGTACTATAAGGTTCAGTGTTCAGTTTCTGGCATGACTTTAGTACAAAGCCCCTAGTGGCTATTGGGAATACTGTTACCAGCTGCACAAGCCAGCCCTTAGTTACTGATATATTGGAACTGTTGAAAACTACTGTCAAGAGTTGTTATATCTGCTCTGTGATGAATGCCTGAAAGTAACCACAGCTGTGATGCTACTGTACAAAAGCAATGAAGGCAGTACTGTACTGTGAAGCTTTCATTTTTGTGAGCTTGCCTAATTTTTAAATTCTATTTTCTGAACAGATTCAGAGGGATACATCCTGCAAGTTCAGTTCCTCTTTTGTGGTGTATTTTTCTGTATTATGCATTGTTTTTACCTATCTATAAAGTGAAGTTTGCTCATTAAACTGTGGAAGAAAAAATCATCTAGTAAGATATTTTATTTAGAAAAAATGTATTAAATTTAATGTTAGCCTCTGGTTGCTTTGTGGAGGCACAAGGTTTTCAGGCAACCAGGCTATTTTAAATTCTACTGTATGTTAGTAGATGCTTTACTGCTTATTTCACATAGGTATGTATGGGTGATGTGGTTGTTGTAAAGCCACATATGACTAATGTGAAGAGCATCTGGGCAGCTGTAAATCCTGTTAAGTTGCATGTTGTTGCATTCTTCGTCACTTAGCATATAAGAATAATAAGATGTTTAACAAACAGGAGGGAGGAGGAGGTTTGGAGCATGCACTGATTACAGTGCATTGCTACACCCACCACACGATGAACCAGCCTGATTGGGACCCAAGTGCAGCCATCTAACAGATGACACCTCAGCACTAGTCTGCTCATTTGTCAAGCTAGTTTCATCAGCTAAGAACTCCGTCATCCCAACTAGGTATCAAACATTCCACATTAGCTGCATAACTTCAACTCTTTTTGTGAAAAGTACTTTTTGCCCTCCATCTAAAACTTGCTTCCCCTTAATTTCCAATGGTGTTTTCAAGTTCATGATTTAGCATTTTGTTGATCAAATGTATCCATGCCTTTGACGATCTTGAAGAACTGTACACCTTGGACTACAAAAACTTAAACTCGCTTGAGAAAGGGCCAGTGAAGAGAGATTCAGACACATGCGAATATAGAGGAAAGGAGCTGAAGGTACACAAATGCAAGAAATAAGTACTATTAAATTATTCTGTTACTTGTCTTTAACAGGTACTAGGGGTAGTACATCGAAGTATTAGCTACAAACAAATTTTATATATGATCAGCCTTAAGACGTAATATCTTGTATGACAACAGATTAAAGTATTATAAAGTGCACAAGTTTTGTTAAAGTTCATATTTATAGTTTTTCTAAGAGACTAAAATAAAATCTCTACAGTGTCAGACATAAGACAATAATTTAATTTATTGGTTTTACACTTTAAAGTACAATGAAAATTATTTGTTGATAGTCTCACAGGTGCAGAACTATAAAAAAAATAAATCTTTAGCTATTTTCTATTGCTTTACCAAGAGTTTGGTGCCAGTTTACATGTATGATCTTTTGTGTGTAAGTAAAGCATACTGAGTACTTTTAAATCACCATAACTGATTGACGTCTAGGGGTTTATTTTGTTAATTCATCAACCATAATCTCATTTTACACAGTATTAAAGAATCTTTTATTATATCTTAAAGGTTTCAAGTCCTAATACTAAATCCTGATGGAAGTCTGTCACAGTACGAAGATCGACTTTTAAATCAATTAATTGCAGCCCTTTAACTTCCAAGATTGATTTTAGGCTTCCTCCAAATGTAATTTTTCATTCTTTAACCATGAAAGTAGACAGAATGCCTATGCCATGTGAATTAATGCAAAAGGAACTATAATCCCTCCTGCTATGCAATGGCTTGATTTTGTTGATGTCGTCATGTCTTTTAGCTCTACTGCTTTTCATTGATTTTAACGTGTGCAATAGCTACATTTCATTCCACAATGAGTTTGAGAGGTCCCTCTTCTCCACAACTGTGCCTGCTTGTGCCTACTATTAAGATTTTCTCTTACTAGACATTTTAACTTTGTTCATTGGCCAAAATATCAATGTATTAGTTACTGCAGTCCTTCAACTTTTAAAATTATGATAAATCAATTCATAGTAATTTTGAAGGCAGGAATTTTACTCAATATGGTGGATGTTCATAACTCTATGAACACAGCAATAAGCAACTGTTCTTTTTTTATGTAGACTAAAGTGGCCTTGTCTAAGTAGTTTAGACCTGTCATTAGTTTTGTTCCAAATTTACAGGTTGGAAGCACAGACTAGTTTGATTTGCTTTCTTAAAGCATTTTCTTTTTTTTGTGGTTGTTTCTTTAGAGAGGATTCTTTTTTTTTTTTTTGTAAATTTTATTTGTTACTGCATCACAGTTTTTTTTTAGTCAACAAATAGTTTTTTTATATATTTAAACTATATAATAAAAATTATAAAAGCCAAACATCACTTATTATATGTATAAAAGTTGCAAATGATTCTTATTGTGTTGTCATGGAAAGAAAAAAGGCAAAGAAAACAAAAATCTATAGTCACTAGAAGATACAAGTAGTTCATTTGGACCACAGTGTAGTCAAAGCCCACCTGCCTTTTTTAATATCAGAGCTGCTGTCTTGACACTTCCAGAGTCCTTAGTTTGAATTCCAGGGCCAAATGCTATATTATTGAAGTTTGCACATTCTCCCTATATCTGCTTGGAGATTTCTTGCACTTACTAAAGACATGCCTGTTAATTTTTAATTTAAAATTAGCCATGTTTAAGTGTACCCTATGATGGAGTGGTGTTCTGCACAGAGTTGCTTCTCACCTTGTCCCTGTCAAGAAAAACATTGTCCCACACAAGCCAGAATGGATTGAGTGAGTTAAAAAAAAATAACTAGATAGATGGATGGAGGTCATTAAAACCTTATGCTAACAGCATCATGTTGTCACAGTTCTTTGCATTTTGTAAATAGTATTCCTTTTTTATGTTCATCCATCGTACATTAAAGCACTAATTATATAAACTTCACTTTGTATTTTATTACAGATATATGCTTGAAAGAAACCATGTCTCTAGCAGACAGCTTATATAACCTCCAGTTAATTCAGGAGTTTTGCCAAGAAAACTTAAACCGATGCTGCCATTTCACTTTGGAGGATATGATCTACGCATCATCTTCAATAAAGGTAAGTCATGGACATTTTCTTTTTGTAAGTTTATGTACTCTGCTTTTCATTAGTATTGTGCTTTAATGTCTTAATGAAACTTTTCAATTCGCTATTAATGATTTTTATGAGTGGTGTGTTCAAAGCCAAACAATGTGCATTTCTCCTAATATGCTTTTCATTCCTAGCCAGTTAATATACAGTGGTGTGAAAAACTATTTGCCCCCTTCCTGATTTCTTATTCTTTTGCATGTTTGTCACACAAAATGTTTCTGATCATCAAACACATTTAACTATTAGTCAAATATAACACAAGTAAACACAAAATGCAGTTTTTAAATGATGGTGTTTATTATTTAGGGAGAAAAAAAATCCAAACCTACATGGCCCTGTGTGAAAAAGTAATTGCCCCCTTGTTAAAAAATAACCTAACTGTGGTGTATCACACCTGAGTTCAATTTCCGTAGCCACCCCCAGGCCTGATTACTGCCACACCTGTTTCAATCAAGAAATCACTTAAATAGGAGCTGCCTGACACAGAGAAGTAGACCAAAAGCACCTCAAAAGGTAGACATCATGCCAAGATCCAAAGAAATTCAGGAACAAATGAGAACAGAAGTAATTGAGATCTATCAGTCTGGTAAAGGTTATAAAGCCACTTCTAAAGCTTTGGGACTCCAGCGAACCACAGTGAGAGCCATTATCCACAAATGGCAAAAACATGGAACAGTGGTGAACCTTCCCAGGAGTGGCCGGCCGACCAAAATACCCCAAGAGCGCAGAGACGACTCATCCGAGAGGTCACAAAAGACCCCAGGACAACGTCTAAAGAACTGCAGGCCTCACTTGCCTCAATTAAGGTCAGTGTTCATGACTCCACCATAAGAAAGAGACTGGGCAAAAACGGCCTGCATGGCAGATTTCCAAGACGCAAACCACTGTTAAGCAAAAAGTACATTAGGGCTCGTCTCAATTTTGCTAAGAAACATCTCAATGATTGCCAAGACTTTTGGGAAAATACCTTGTGGACTGATGAGTCAAAAGTTGAACTTTTTGGAAGGCAAATGTCCCGTTACATCTGGCGTAAAAGGAACACAGCATTTCAGAAAAAGAACATCATACCAACAGTAAAATATGGTGGTGGTAGTGTGATGGTCTGGGGTTGTTTTGCTGCTTCAGGACCTGGAAGGCTTGCTGTGATAGATGGAACCATGAATTCTACTGTCTACCAAAAAATCCTGAAGGAGAATGTCCGGCCATCTGTTCGTCAACTCAAGGTGAAGCGATCTTGGGTGCTGCAACAGGACAATGACCCAAAACACACCAGCAAATCCACCTCTGAATGGCTGAAGAAAAACAAAATGAAGACTTTGGAGTGGCCTAGTCAAAGTCCTGACCTGAATCCAATTGAGATGCTATGGCATGACCTTAAAAAGGCGGTTCATGCTAGAAAACCCTCAAATAAAGCTGAATTACAACAATTTTGCAAAGATGAGTGGGCCAAAATTCCTCCAGAGCGCTGTAAAAGACTCATTGCAAGTTATCGCAAACGCTTGATTGCAGTTACTGCTGCTAAGGGTGGCCCAACCAGTTATTAGGTTCAGGGGGCAATTACTTTTTCACACAGGGCCATGTAGGTTTGGATTTTTTTTTCTCCCTAAATAATAAAAACCACCATTTACAAACTGCATTTTGTGTTTACTTGTGTTATATTTGACTAATGGTTAAATGTGTTTGATGATCAGAAACATTTTGTGTGACAAACATGCAAAAGAATAAGAAATCAGGAAGGGGGCAAATAGTTTTTCACACCACTGTAAGAGGAGGGAAGAGAATAAGAGCATTTTAAAATTACACTTCACTGAATGTTTTCAGTAAATCTAGTTGAACCTCCTCTGGGATATTGGGACTCACTTCTGGAACTGGACCCAGGAATGATGTTCATGGGAAAGCACCTGTTGACCAGGTCAGCTGTGTTTCCAAAAGCACATTATTTATACAAATGTTGATTTAGTGAGGTTTACAGAAAGAAATGTTGATACAAACAGTGAATATATGAACAATGGCAATCATCATTCATCAACCAGTTTGACAAAACAAGTTCAATTTCAGTAAAAATTTCAATTATAATTGTTGGAAAAGGAAAATGATTTTCATTCAGGGATATGGAATACTAAATTCACTCAGTTATAATATCCTTTGGATTTCACAGCAGCATATACAGTAGAAGATTTATTTAAGACATATTTTTTCCTCCATCCATTTTGCACATTAATAGAGAGAGGCACAAACCTTGATCTTGGCTATATCTATAAGGAAGACTAAATAAAAGGAAAGCCAGACTTCATTAATTGTGAATGTCATGGCATACCATTTTCTAACCTGCATAATCCAGACTGGAGATGCTGGCTGCTTGAGCCTGTCCCAGCTTGCATAGGGCACAAAGCAGGAATATACCTGGACAATAGGGCCAATTTAGCTTTGCCGATTCACTAACCTGCTTGTCCTTGGGTAGTGAGAGTAATCCCACGCGCACATGGGGAGATTATGCAAACTTCATGCATCCTGGTTTCATTTTCCTGACGTGCTGACCTCACTTGTGTTATTAATGGCTAAGTGAGTTTTCTGTTTCCTCGGAGGTGGAGCCCTTACCCCGACTCCACCTCCCACTTCCAGGCCGGACAGACACACACACTTCCATGCGCAGACATTTAGTATTATAGATTAGGAGACATGTCATTGTATACCTTTGCAAGCTCGTATTCACCTTCTGTGAAAACAGTTTTCTTGTTCAGTGGTATTTTTTTTTCTTCTTCTTCTATTACATACTTAAAAGAATATTTTTTCAAAAATCACCTGATACAGAATACTTGTATCACTTCATAGTGTTTCAGCTTCAACAAATCCATATAGAAATGTATCAGCATTGTTTTAATTTCTTTATTTTTTTCTATACTGAGATAGCCATCATTCATGTTTAGTACCTCAACAAACCTGACCTGACTAGACCCAAGTGACTGTTCATATTAGTTATGCTTTGCGTATCACTCCATGGAGAAAGTCTCTAAAAGCATTCATCCTGCTGTTTCCATGCAGTGTATGTAACATTTAAACTCATAATTGCTGTAACACTTTTGTTTTTTATATTTAGTCGGGACTATATTTTAAATTTTCTTTTGCATACAAGTCACTCATAACCTATTTCTGGTAACTTTGTGTTAATCTTTTACATGAGTACACAGGTTGCATGTGTTTCTTTATGTATTCTAGTGATTTTAAGTAAAAATGATGATGCTGTGGTCAGTTTATGTGAGAGAGTTTGCTTGGTTTCAGTTGAGCCAGAGTCCATCCAATCAGAATTGCCCATCTGTAAGTAAAGTCCCTGTGCTCACATGCAGAATGTATACATGATGGGCTGAGATTCAAACAACTGCAAAATGGTGTAAGCAAATATTTTACTATTACCCATCACTAATGTCTCAAACTCATCCCTAATTTAATAAAACTAGGGGGCTCCGCCCTTTGTTCGCTTCGCTTGCCCACCCCCGGGTTTGGCTACCCGGATATACAATATTAAGAGATTGTTATTTTCATGTGAATTGTTACATATGCATTATTTTCACTTTTACTTTAAAACTTTAGTAAAAACAATATTTGGAATTGACATTTCTTCAAGATTGCATTGAATTTTGATTCCGTGTTTGGACTTACATCGTGACAATGCAACGTATAACAGCCTATGAGTGAATATCGTTTCTTTCTCTCTAATAAATAAAACAACTTTTTCGAATGTTTGTCCATGCTCTTTCTTCTTTGCTTCATCATTGACGTGTCATCTAGAACGTATAAAATTATTGTCCTGATAAAATTTATAAGCGCTGAGAGCGCTGGAAGTGTGTTCTGCCAAAAGCATTCACACGACTAAGAGCTGAGAGCACAGGAACTGTGTCCGACAAAAGCATTCATACGACTGAGGTTAGATGACCATGGTCTTGTTTGAAAATAGTTCTAAGTAGGGTGTGACTTGAAAGAATCTCATGTTAAGTGTCTCCGTCTCACGGGACTTCATACCACGCCAACGTTTTTGGAATCTTTAAATTCTCGCTGGCAACACAAGTTAAACGATCTACAAGTCTCCCACTTAAAGTTTAAATCCAAACAATATATTCGATCTCTTTTCGCTGTTCCGTTATTTCACGAGTAATAATTTACATTTGTTTGCGCTAATGTGATCTTTCTTATCCTTTTTTGAGATTTTTGAATTTTCGTACTTCGATTAACTCTAACCTGTTCTGCATTTGTATCGCACCAGCATTTTTAAATTCTTTACGACGTTCTACTTTGTCATCTACTCTTTGTCCTTTATTTACGGCCCCGTGTGTGGACTCGTCTTGTGGGACATACAAGTGTCTCTCCGAGAAAATCACGTCTCGTCTCCTTCCAAGATTTTTCTTTATAATAGAGAGACAACATTCTTAAGTCTATTTAATTCAGTTTAGTGTTGTGAGGAGCCATAGCCGATTCCTGCATCATTAGGCACAAAAAGCATACTTTGTGGTTCACCTCTCTCAATAATTTGTTAACAGTTTTAAGTGGAAGACGAGTGAAGTTTTATACTCTTAAATCCATCAGTTTCTCAGTCAGAAGATATACTGGCATTTGTACTAAAATTATCAGAAGTTTCACACATCACTAAACAATAGTAAACAAAAACACTGAGGAAGGTCTAAACCCAACATACCTGTATGTGTTAGCTATTTTTGGTCAGTCACGTTTAATGGTCTTAGTTTATAGGTTAGATGTCACCGACAGATATTAGGCAGCCCTTTGTTTTTCTTCCATTCATAAACTGTTTGTTGCATGTATGAATACTTTACCTGTCAGTTTTTTCATCTTTGAGCTAACATGTTTATACTAGAGTTTATTTCATTAATGTGAAACTAATGATATGTTGCAAGTCACGGCTTTGTTTTGCTGTCCTCCAAGGTTTCAATATCTCAACATTTTAAGTGCTTTATTGGGCTTTATGTTGGTTGTATCTCTATATTATTATTATATTCTCCTCCTTCCATCAACATCCAAATCCAAAGTAGTGTTCCTGCTTTAAATTACTTGTATTTGATCATTATTTTACTGCCAATAAAAAGTGTTAAATGTCATCGTTTTTACTTTTTTTCTGTTCATAGTTTTGTTTTGTGGTGCTTTAATAGTGTAGTTGTCAGCATTCCTGCCTTATAGCTCCTGGAGACTGGAAAAAAAAACTAAGCCAATCATTATACAGTCTGTGTAGGGTCTGTAAGATTTCTTTGTTTCACATGTGGATGTTCTACAGACACTCCAGTTTTTCTCTCAACACCCAAATCATCCCAGAACTATTGAGCAGAATGTTAATCACTCAGTTACTGTGCCCTCGCTTTTTTACAAGACCTAATCAAAACTAATTTAAGCTTTTTTGGTACTGTAACTCATGCCTGGATTATTTTAAACAGTTGCTCACATACCAAGAACTTCTGGCTGAGTACATGACAGATTTGCTACTATATAGTATAGCAGTTGAGATGACCATTCTTTGCACAGATAACAGTTAAAAAAATACATTACAAATAATGTGTGGAAAATTATAGTGCCAGCATGCTCATCATTGTCTGATACGTTTATAGGTCAATGTCTCTCACGCACCAGTGATGTATGTAAACAGCAACTGTAACATAGTCAAACTGTGGTGTGTGCTTTTCCTGGTAATAAAACCTTATTCAGGGTCTCCTGGTAGACTTCATTTTTAGATATTCTAAGGCACAAATTATCAAGGCATGTGATCTCTTCACAATAGAGTTTGTGTGAAGAAAGGATGAGTCACACCCCAGCCTGGCCAGTCCATGACTTTGCAGTTCACATACTGTGTTCCTCTGTGACTTCACTCAAACAACTCACAGCTCTTCCTCCTAATGCTCTTTTTTTCTGCTACTGTTGAATGGTTTATGTTTAAATGTACCTGATTTTATGTGTCATCAGTGTCAGTGTTTCTTATTTTTATTACAAAAAACACTTTTTTCCTTCTGTGCATTATTGTAAAGTCATTGCCACTATTTCATTTCAGAATGACAAAGGTATTTTTGTGTCTTTTTTTCTAAGTTGGACTGTTTGTCTTCAGATTTCAGAAGAATGTGCCCTTTCATTTTTAAATGATGTGATAACAGACGGGTACATTTTTAATTTACATAAGTAGATTTAGTGTCTGTTCAAAAGACTGTACAACCTTAAATGTTTATATTTAAAATTTTTTGCCTAAATGCTGAAAATAAACTACATTACATTTTTTGGTAACATATTCACTATACCTCATTATTTTTCAAATGGTAAATTATTTTATTAATTTATGAACAGCTGGATTGGATAAAGGACCCTTTGTAATCCAAATTTCAAATTCAGTGTCATTTTCACACCAAGTCAGCTCGAGTCTTTGGCAAACATTTATTGATTCATAATAGTTGCCATTTAGTTTAGCAGTTCTTTTTAGATTCTTCTCCTGTACTGCACACTTCATATAAAAGACTCAGCGAATAACTCTTTTTAATTTATGGAAAGACAAAAAATTAGGATTTAGAAATGAGAAAAAAAAATCTGTATTCTCTGAATGGTAGTGAGAACAAATAATGTGACTAGTGCCATCAAGATCATTCCCAGATTATTTTCAAGAGAAAATAGGAATTGCCAAAAAGAGTCATAGCCTGCATGCTTGATTATTTTAACTTTATTAATTTTATTTTCCTGTAAGGTACTAAAGTTGTATACCTTCCATTCAGTGCTGTTGGGATAGCCTACAGCTCTTTAGAATCCTAAAGTTGGATTAGGCATATTCAGATATTACATATGTAGATTATTGTTATATACAACCATCCATAGCTTCCATTGTTATTAGAACAACAAGTACAACATTATCTAACCTGTAGTATAATATATTTATATAATCTACAGTCCAAATTATCAACAGTATTAAAATTTAAAAATTAGATTAGATAATGAAATTTTGTATTAGATAAACATACTACATCATACCTTTGTTCCGTTTGTCTGGGTCCCAGAAAATAAAACCTAGGTCTGCAACATTCCCTGAAGCCATAGTGATGCCAGATGACAGTTTTTGAATTACAAGGAGAGAAGAACTTTGGAACCTCTTTCTAATTATTTTTCTAAGCTTCACTCTGTTGTTGGTTTTATACCAGTTGATTCCTCAAAATTCCTTCCTTTTTCTAAGCCATTTTTACAGTATGTTTCATTAAATCAACTATCTGTGGAAGTTAGTTTTAGAAATTCACACATGCCAGTGTTCAAATTTTACTCTTGATAAAAAAAAAAAGAAACACAATTACAATAATCATCATTTTTCCTGGCTTGGTGGTGCCAGTTCATGGTCACTCAGTGATGTGCCAGTGATGGATACACCTTCAAAATTGGTGGCATTATGTTCAGCAATGTAGCCAGTAGAACTTGTCATGTCTGCCCAGTATTCACTGTTAAATGAATGGACAGTGAAAATTACTTAAGTGCCTGCTAGGAAAAAAAGACATTTCAATTGCTAGCAGACTCTTATTTTTTTGTTAATGCTAACACCTTTTTTGGTAAAATTATTAAATACAGTTGCATTGAAGATGATCTTAATTCTCTGGAACTATTGATTTCAAATACAGACTGTTAAAGTTACATTGCCATATTTTAATTCTGGCATCGCTAATAAATACAGCTTTAGTACCTTTTTTTTTAATCAAGGTAACTAGTAACGATCTCTAGGATTTCAGAATATTGTTTATCCCTTTAAACATTTTCATGTGCTGATTTTATAAATGCATTTTATAAGATGAAATTAAATTGCACTGAATAGAATTTGGGCTGCACAGTGGTGCAGTGGTAGTGGTGCTGCTTCACAGTAAGGAGAACCGGGGTTCACAGCATGGTTGTTCCTCCCACTCTTCAAAGGCTATTCAAAGTCATGCAGTTTAGATGAATTGTAATTGTTAAACTGGCTCTAGTATGCATATGTGTCTGTTTGCCCTGCGATGGACTGGCACCCTGTTCAGGTGGTGTTCCTGCTTTGTGCCCTGTAATTGCAAGGAGAGGCTTCTGCTGCCTCATGAGCCTACCCCAGGTAAGTGGATTAGGAAGATGGATGAATGGAATTCGGTAAACAATATTTGTGTAGAATGTCAGTGTTTAAAATCAACTTGAGAGGTCTTAATGTAAGGATTTACTTGTGATTGTCAACAAATGGTTATATGTGAGGAGCAGAGTGCAAGTGGCAAATCTTAAAACCTATGTCAGGGTACATTTATTTATTTATTTATTTTTGAACTTTTATTGAATTTATTTAAAGCATATAACATTCCATACAATGAAGTCAAATTTAACAAAACTAAATTCAATTCAACCCTCACCCATGAGAAAGAGAGAAGGGCCTACAGCCAGAGTAAACCTTTTCGGAGTAGTAAAGCGAGAAAGGAGTCTTTTTCTCCAATATAAGTGCTTACTCTAAAATATTATTGATTAGATCCTGCCAAGTTTTAAAAAAGTTTTGAACAGATCCTCTGAGAATTAAATATTTTCCAATTTCAAATAGTATATAACATCAGTTACCCACTGACCTAACAGAGGTGGGCTAGGATTCTTCCAGTTGAGCAAGATAAGTCTACGTGCCAATGGTGAAGTAAAGGCAACTACAGTTCGTTTGTCCTTCTCCACTTTAAGCCCATCTGGGAGTCCACCAAACACAGCTGTTAGTGGGTTAGGAGGGATTGTGACACCAAGGCTGTCTGATAGCCGTTTGTCCAGAATTATGTTAATGTGGTACATGCCCAAAATATGTGGCCTTGTGAAGCTGGAGCTCGAGTGCAATGTTTGCGGGTTGGATCTTTGGAAACATTTTGGACAATTTTAAATGAGACAGATGTGCTCGATTAAAAAATCTTAAGTTGACTAATTGAATGCTTTGTGCTTATGGAGCTAGAGTGAATTCTGTTCATGGCTACCTTCTACATTTATTTAATGAAGTTTGGCTTTATACCAGTTTCTGAGACCTTGCCTGCAAAATATTAAAGGGAGACTGAAAGCCCACACTCGAACTAACTCCAGTCCGTGTCTTTTTGTTTGTATTTATACACATACATAAGAATCAAACCAGCCGCACTTGCTGAAACATGAAGATTGTATGAAATCTTTTTTCATACACATGGCTTTAATTTTCTATTTTAATTATGGGCCTCCAGACTTCATGATAACAGGGTTGCTGAACTGTTGAGACACATATAATTTAGTTATGTCAACAACACAGCTGCAGTTTTAGGTTTATTGTAGCCAGTTTCTAGTCCTCTGCAAAGAGCATGCAATAGAAATGCAACAAGAAGGAAGATCTCACATACAAGCTTCTTCATATAGTGTAGAAAAGTATAATTGTAACAGTCTTTTTGTTAGACAGCTTGGGCTTAAATGTGATGTATATATCATCTTAATGTTAAAAAGTCTGTATATATTATCTTAATGTTAAAAAGTCTTAATGGTCTTGCTTTTCTCTATATTCAAAGGGTCTACAATTTAATCATCCCTGCTTCTGTGTCATTGAAGGATTAACTTCTTAAGGCCAGCTTCATTTTAATTGGCAATATAATTTTTTGACAAGTTCTGCATTTTGAATGTCTTTTCTTCTGTATGAATGCACTGTATAATTTCTTTATTAAGATTGCCTTGAGCTTGGTTTCTCATTCTTTTTAGCCATAATAGAGTGGCAGTTTAGTCAGTGGGTATGGGTGTGTATGAATAAGTGATGGTTGGCTAGGCAGTCAGACTGACAGATGGAGTGAAGATTTATATTAAGCTTTCAGAGTATCGTCTGTTCACTTTTTGTCTGCTCAGACTCAAAGTGAAGTATAAGAACAAAAACCACCATAATGAATAAAGGTAACACATTTTAATAATCTAAGCTGAAGATACAATTATTGACTAAAATGCCTCAGTGTATCAGTGTGTCATTTACTTAATTTGTTGCCGCTGTTGTGTTTTTATAGTTTGATGGCTGAAGTAATTATTTAATGATTCCTTATTTGTGAGTGTTTTTTTTCTTAGTGCTCTACTAGATGTGGATTATATTGTCTGCATCTTTGTTGCCATTATAGCTATTCTTGTGTGACAGCTTGCTTTATTCTACGGAAACATTTGTTAATTTCTTTTGGTCTAATAGGTTTATGAAAGGCACTGTACCAAGTAATTGAATTCACTTAGATGGTTGTTGAAGGTCAAGTATTAATTCATTTAAATAAATTATAAAGAAATAGTATTTTTGTAAAGTAAATTGTGTATATTGTTCTAAGTTTTCTATTGTTGTTTTTGTATTCTGTGTTTCATATAAAACAAAGCCCTGGCATGTCCCAATGTCAGTATGTTTTTGAATTGTAAACCTTTTACTTTGAATATTTAAGAGTTGATCTGTTAAAGGTCGTTGGATTTTAATTGCTGCACTGATGGAAAATTTTGTAATGTTGTGTATGCCTTTTGGGGAAAGTGCTTTACTTTGGAAGCTGGTAAATTGAATTTAGTGAAGCACATGTTAGTTGGCACAGAAGATGATGAGACTGCCTCACAGCTTCTGGCAATGGACTATTTGTAATATGTTTGCTCTCTCTGTGTTTGGGTGGGTTTTTCTGATGTACTGGGTAAGTAGTGAGTCTAAATTGGCCATTAGCCAGCTGTGCAATGAGACCCCATCCAAGGTCAGTTTCTGCCTGTTCGGACGTCATAATTATAAAATCAGTTTGAGACGTGATGAATGGATTACATTTTTATCAACACAAAATATTCCTGTAGTTTATTTATTTAGGTAAAATGAAGAGATACTAAAGGGAGGTTGTCAAACTACTACTTTATTAGAAAGCATTTCACTGTAACACTGCATTTGCTTATCCAGAGTTTAGATAGGTGTGAATCTAACAGAAGCAGGTTTTTTAATTAAATTCATTTTTATAAATGTGTGCACAATTTAAAACATTAAGGTGAAATACACAGTACTTGCATGCTGTAAAAGTAATGACTATTATCATTTTACTTTAAACATTACTAAAAAAAATAAAATGTAGTTTTCTCTAATCTAAGGAAACAATGACCTCAACTTCAATTCATCCATTTGAAATTTAATTTGCAACATTTGATTCTTGTTGCACACATAAAAGCCACCTGTAAATCTTCATAGTTCCATACAAAAGACATGTCACAAATTTACACCTTTTGCAATTTTACTGGTGATAACTTTTTAATTAACGCTTTCATGCATTCTTGCTTGGATTACTGTAATATGTCCTATATAGTGGTCTGCCAAAGCGATTCATGTATATTCTGCAAATGGATCAGAACTCAGCTGTCTCTTGTCTCTTGACATGCACAAGATGAAAATTCAGTATTACACCGATTTTATGTAATTTGTATTGGGTCCCTTTCAAAAAAAAAAAAATCACTTCAAAATATGACATTTAACCTTCAAGGCACTGCCTGATCAGTTATCTTTGTATTTCTCCATCTTGACAAACTTGTATGTTCCTAACAAACTTCTTGAGCTCACGCTTTCAGTCATTTTGCTCCGAAACTTTGGGATTGACTCCTGATCAACATTAGACAGGTAAAGTCTTTAGACATATTTAAATCAATATTTAAGTGTTTTTATTTGAGCAGATTTTTAATTTAGCTATTATTATTGATTTGCTTTTTTATGCAGTTTATATTTTGTTCTGTTTTATATAACATAATTTTGCTTTATGTATTGCCCTTTAATATATTTTCTCTTCTATATGCTTTTGTTATTCATGATGCCTTACAAAGTTAAATCCTAATTCTAAATGGGGAAATAAAATCTTTGAATCACTGAAGTGTACCATTAAGTCATGGAAGTGTATCATGTACAGAAAATAAACAGTGGTGTGTTTTAGGGCAAGTAACTTATAAGCCACCACTTAGTGGTGCAATTTTAGTCTAACTAGCAGGCTGGCTGTCCCTTAAATTTTATCTCCTACCACATATAATGAGGTTAAAGTACATAAGCAGTGCATCCTTATAGTTGAAGAAAAGAACCTCAATGTGGCAGGACAAAATCCCACCTCTGATTCACTTGAAACATTGTGAACAAGCCAGTTTTGATAATCGTAGTTGTAAATATTTGCTGTAAACTGTATGGCAAATTAATATGACCTGGGGCATTATGGAATGTCAGTTGTCATTTCATAGGATCAGATCTTGTTTTAACTAAAATATTATCAAGTTCAAACAGGTGTGAGGCAATGTTCTCTTCCATATCTAAACTCAAAAAAATATGTTTTACTCTGGTTCAGTGAAATGTCATCTGGTTTCCCAGGAACCTTTTTTCTATTAAATTGTGGCACATTTCCAGTAATATAAGCTCATCTCATCAGAATTATAAATATATTGGAGGATTGTTTAACACTTACAGTATAGTTCAACTGGGTGTTAATAATGATTTGTTGGTTTGTTTGCTTATTTGAATTTTCATTCATTTTTGGAAATAGAAATTCAATTTTGAAATTAAGTTGTTTTCCTTGTAGATTTCTTTATATTAAAATAATAGTAAATGAACATACTATTTAACATAAAGTTGAATTCCAAGCCTTGCATTAATAATTCTTGATTCATAAAAAAGGCAAACTTTTTCATTTTTGATTAATAAATTTTACTCTATGTGTGTAATATCAGTAGCTCACAGACTAGTAAAGACTGTTTTAAAACTGTATGATTGTATTTAGGAATATTTTGCACAGTGCTTTGCATTTCATTTCAAAAAGAAGTAGAGCAATGAACTAATGAAGCCTTGTATTTTAAGTTTATTTCTTAAAATATGTATCTGGTATCCTCAATATTTAAATATAAATAAATGTGCTTTACAACTTAAAGAACCTATTTGCTTCTCATATTGCTTTATTTTAACGTTATTGTGTTTAAAATGTAAGTTCTATATGACATTTTAATTCAGATCTCTTCAAATTAGTTTCACTATAACTTACAGTACAATGAAATGTATTTGTTGCTAGTCTTGGAAACACTAACCATAGAGTAAGGGTAAAACAACATACTGTAGTAGACATAAGTTGTTAAACAGAGTAATGCTAATGAAAAGCACCAGTCGAAACTGATCCTGTAAAACTGCTGTGGTTTTAAGAGATAATAAATTGACTGCCACTTTCGTTGATAACCCTTCACAGTTTTTGAGCTCCTTGGATATTTTAGGTTTACCACAATGTTCAATTCAATTGAAACCAGAACCACCTATTACGAGTATATCTTCAGAATATAACTCTTAATACTTTGTAATGACACAAGATTGTTAATTAAAACTCTGTGATGGGAGTCAACTGTGGTAAGTGGAAATGCTGCTGGACAAAATGTTTTTATTCCCTGGGTGCCTATTATTCTAACTGACTTTCCATTCATATTTAAAAGACTGCAGTTTCCAAAGAAATTTATCTTTCCAGTAACTAACAGGGCCAAATGTTACATACAGTGGGAACAGACTTGAAGAATTTGCACTTTTCTTACTGACGTGATTATTTCCATAGTGAGAGAAAATAATAATGATTTATACATTTGATGGTTGAATGGATAGGTTACAAGTAATTTTTGTAGTTAAATTTGATACATAAACATGTTTTTAATCATGCAATTTGCTACATTTTTTCATGCATTTCTTTCCCCAAGGTGAATTAGTTCACTTCAGATACTTTCAAATGTTTTCTTCTGGTACTTATTATTAGATTTAATGAAGTCATTGTTCAGAATGCAGGACTTAAAATCAAACAGTTTAAAAACATATCAGAGGAGGTCATTTGTACACCTTCTTCTAAGTCTGACACAGTCTGTCTTGCTCCCTTCACAGGATCTGCCTTTATTCATTACCGAGTATTTCCCCCTTAAATAGAAAGTAATGAATAACTTGTGTAATTTTGTCTTCAAAACAGGTTTAGGACATTGTGATTCTTCAATCACAAAATTATAATTATTCTTTAATAATTATGCTCACATGTATTTAATACTAGTAATGCAAGTACTGTACACTGGTCTACAAAAAAATGATTTCACTGTTATCAAAAAATTGTAGGTGTTCTTCATAGATTGGAATACAAATCTGGCAACAGAATTACTCACATCAAGTTCTTCACAAATTAAGGTTTAAAATGAAAAAACTTTGTTTTAGAGAAAATGCATGTGTTCAAAATTAATTATTTAGTCTTGATACAATAATAAATTACAAATATAATTGTTTTAAATATAATTATTACTTAAAAAAGTAGTCATCTGGTAGTTTTTTTTCTACTTATAACCCTCTAAAGGTGTTTCACAGTGGAATGAGATGTCTGCTAACATCGACTCCCTCCACTTTCCGCTATAATGACTCTTCATTTAAACGATGTTATGGAGGAAATACTCCCCGTGTTTTTCAGCAAAAAAAAATTAAAGTGTAGGAAATGTCCTGTATTTTTAAAGACAAGTTGCACATGAGTACTATGTAGGAAGATACAAGGTCCTCAACTAGTTCCTCCTAAAATGTTAACACATGCTTCTAATGTACTATTTTACCGTTTGCTTACCTGTAACTTGGTCAATACAGTGGATGGATCAACACCACCTCATGTACTGTATTTCTGTAAAAAAAAAATTTAAAAAACCTCTTACTCTCTTCTGGACAACAAAAGTGTATCTTTCTAACCTTCTAAATATAAATTCCTGGTTATTCTGAAGAAATAAGAAGAGAGTCAAAATACTGATTGAGAGCAAAAAATGTGTTACAAATACTTGCTTTTGTGTTGTTTCCTTCAAAACTAATGTAAAGAACAAAGAAGACTTCTATCATTCAGCTCAAAATATAATTCAAATAATGTTCAGAGCATTGTGCTATAAAACTAACAAAGCTAATTTAAAAATTATTTTTCAAAAGAGTGTTTTCACTGAATCCAAAATCATCTGGAATTGGTTTGTGGTAGAGAAATTTCAATTTCAGAAATGGATTCAGGACACCAACTATAAATCTAAAGAATATAGTGTTGCACTTTTAATAATATTTTCAAATTAGTGTGTGGAGCATCAATACTTATGGGCAGTTTAACAGCATTGAAAAAGGTTAAGAAGATCCTATTGGCCATAACTTGGCCTTTTTCTGTCATCTTGGTGTCATTTCCCAAGTAGATCATTTTAGACTATACATGGCCAGTACTCCCAAGGAGTACCTGTGTGACAGCAAAATCCTTGGTAGCTAGCCATCTCCCCAGACCTGTTTAGAATTTCTCCTGGAGGAGCAGTTGCACAGTGTTTGGGTAAATAGGCCAACAGGACAGCTTTTGCTACCAATGTGACTCCACACCATGATGCACAGCTACCTGTATCACCAACCACCTCTTACAGCATATTATTAACCCACATGTGTATCCTAGTTCTGGACCAATAAATTATACATTTTCTCTGAAATTAGAATCAGTTCTCTCCCAAGGGTTTCTTATTCTGTTTGTCATGTTTCATGCAAATTAGACCCCAGCTTCTGGGTTCAGCTGTTTTTTTGATCATGAAATGTATATGACAACTAGCACCAAAGGTTTTTGGTACATACATATGCTTAGGTCAACCTTGGCAGGGTTTTTCTCATTTTGTGTTATGTTCATGCTTTTGTCTGACTCCATATTTGACTTCATTGCTAATGTTTACTCTCCTGAAACAAGTAAATACTTAACTAGACAGGTGCCTTGTCTTTATGCCTTTGAAACAGCTGTTGTCTGTCTCACATGTGGTAAATAAGTGGATATTTGAGCTGTGGCAGTGAGGGATCCTAACGGCAACTATTCTCTGAATTGCCTCTAAATCATTCCCTTATGCTCTTATTTGGTCAAAGTAAACATGGTTTTGGCCTTCTGTGCTGAGGAGGCAGTCTTCATGGGGAGCACTCTTCTTCACACCTGCCTGAGAGAAATAACTGAGGGTGGTTGGAAGCAGGTTGGGTTTGTACTATTTTCTAAACATTCTTTCATCTACTTTGCCTTTTCTTTAATCCTAACATGAATCTATTGTAATGCATCTTTAAAAGAATTGAAAAATGTAATAAATAGATCTAAAAGATCTGCAAAATTTAGGTGAAGTAGAAATGACTGATAAAGTGTAAGATGGAAAGACTTAACAAGAGGCTACACTGAATCAAAGACCCAGATTTCTAATTTTATGTTTGAAACACAAGATTGGAATGTTGCGTATGTTTGTTTCTCTTATAGTGTAAATTTCACAGCATGTGAAGAACAAAGTAGTCTGCCAAAGCAAAAGACAATGTGAAGCTAAATATATAATTAAACATTTGTTTGAATGATAGGTGTTTAATTTTTATTAGGTCAACAGGGACACCTTGTGGACCAACTAGATTACTGTTTCTTAAATCAGGAGCATCCTGAGCAAAGTAAATTTGGAACCCAACAATTGTCTAGTAATCTTTGTTTTTATATATTAATTTTATATATTTATTGATCTGTTTTACAAGTTGTGGAGATGTGTGCTTTAGCACTCCACTGCCAATACTTTTTGTACTGAGAGTGAAACACAGTTGATGTCCAATGTGAGGAGAATAAAGGAGAGGAATGAAGGTGCTTTTGTAATGATGGAACAGTTTTCAGGCAGGTATTTTGGGTCAAGCTTTGGTCACTGGTGTTCTTTAGGGTCCATGAACTCCAGACTGTGGAGGGAACAAGCATACATGTAATATTACTGGCAATCACAACCATTGCACGTTTTGCCTCCTTTAGCACTCCTCAGCTTCTCAATTAATGATCACATTTCTGAATAAATGCATACTGTATACATTAAATTTTCAATTCAGTTCCGGGTCACAGAAGACTCCTCAATAAATAATGACTCTTTGTTGTGAATGTTCATTACTTTGCATATAAAATGTACATTTTTGAGAATAATGTAGCATCTTCTTGAAAACCAAATGAGGGTTATTCTGTTCTGTTTTTTTCCTAGAACAACTACTTAGTGTTTATGGCAGAGTTGTTTTGGTGGTTCGAAGTTGTGAAGCCACCTTTCGTTCAGCCTCGGGTTGTAGAAATAGATGGTAAGTATATAAAATAATTATTACAAGGCATGTTTTAAAGTAGCTTAGCACTATTTATTATAATTAGGATAGGTTGTGTGGTATCTTATATATACATATTGAATTCTTTCCAAAACACTTATGTTGTCTCAATTATATTTTTTTTACCTGTTTAAATGGCAATATAAGCTGTAATCCTCAGAGAAACAATAAGACAGCCGTCGTCCTGGAGTGCTGCTATTTCAGTCCCATCATTTCCTTAATTAGAAACCAATTCTTGCTGTTAATGGAGCAATTACTGTTTACAATTAAATGGTTTAACTCTGCTTTTGCTCTTCTACAGCATACATTTGTTCAGTTTGTATCTAATGCTCTACTGTAGGAATACAATTAAAATGCACATTGGAACAAGAGTGGATTACTATCTCTCAAACTTCAGTTTTTCTTCTTTCGCTTTTTTAATATATTATTTCAATATTTTCTTGACCTACATGGGTTTGGTACATAGCTGGATATCTGTTGCATTGGATTATGGCTAAGGAAAACAGAAACCGTTAAACTGTATTGTTTGTAGTAGTAAATTGGATTTAGCATTTTATGTAGGTGTGAGTGTTATATCCAAAAGTCCATGCCACAGTTTAATTAAACATTCTGACAGTGTGGTGTAGATACTGGCACGATGTATTTGTACTATATAAACCTTTCATACTTAAATATTTATTTTTTAAACATACTATGAATTTATTGTTCACCTCTTATCTGTCAAAATGCTTCTTTCATGTTTGCTCGCTTACACTGCTGCTGCCACCAAGCAAACACATCACAAGACACGGCTTTTTCCTTATCGTGTATGCATCAACTCACCAATCAGGCTGAACCTCACGGAACTGTGGATAAAATTCTATAAGAGGCAGGCTCACTTATTACACACGGTTCACATACACATTACATTTAAGACGCTAATACACCAACAGAAAATCACATTTTTGTTTGCTTGCACAGATTTGCACCTTTTGTGGTTTACATTTAAATGTATTTGAATGTTTTCCACTTATTTATTGCATGTCAGTATAACAGTTTTCTTAAAAATCCATACTGGAAGAAGAATTTCATCTGGTATACCAGATCAAGCACTTGCAATTGTATGAGTGACTTACTTGTAAGTTTTATATTTAATATAATTTATTCAACGAATTAAAAATTAATGGGGACAGAATAGTTCTGTGTTCACTAAAGGGTAAAACAACATGTGAATTTCTATCCAGGCAAATAATTCTGGAATTAAAAACAAACATCCACATTGCCCTGTAATATTACATAACGTATAACAGGACATTCTGCAACATGAAACTTGTTTGTGCTACTTTTCTTTAAATGTACATTGAATGGTGGCTTTTTGTCACACCAAACAGAACTTGTCCAGCCAGTAAGAAGCATACCAACAGTTCCTATTTCAAATGCAACAAAAAGAAGTTTTATGGACAATCCATCTGCTTCAAGTACAGTAATCGGGTAAATAACTTATTTTATTATATTTTCTAATCTTATACTATAACTGTACTCAGTCAAAAGCATATGAAATATATTTTAATGACACTGTATTTAAAGGTCTTCTTTTTATAATAAAAGTGTATTTTTAAAGATGTATTCAACTAATAGAATGGACAAATTTTCTTTCTTATTGCATGTTAAAATGGTAAGTCACCAACTATATGAAAAACTAATGGTGTGACCAGGGCAGTGAAAGATTTCAGTACATTACAAAAAAAATATAGCGGGGACTGTGTAACAGACTGGATGACATAATCTTAAGAAATTCTAATGTAAATACTTAACTTGTGGTTATTGTTAATGAACTGTATATTGTAACCATAGGTTCAGCAGCTCTATTTTGTGAAATTCTCAGTCATATTAAACACTGTAAGGAGAAAAACAGACCAGTAATTTTGAGACAACCTCTATCAGTGGTTGAAAGTTCAGGCAAGGATATGATGCAGGGATGGCTGCACTGTGCAAAAAAGTGAGACACCAGTGCCACATTCCTTTTTCTTTCTCTTCTGGGAGGAAGAATTTAGTTTAAGTTAAGCACAATTGCTATATCAGTAAATGATCTGCTGTGCTTTGTTGAGGTTTCTACAGTTGGCGACCTAAGTAAAACATTTTATTGAACTTTGAACGTCGACCCGTGCACATTTAGTGATTCAGTTAAACACCGGTAATATATTTTGTCAGGCAAAATTTTCTTTTTGCAAGTAGCTCTACTGTGCTGCTCTTAATTTTCTAACAATATGAAGGTGTGAGGACATGGAGGAATGGAATCGGTACTTTATGCAAGACTGGTGGTGAGTGGCCCTACAAAGGACAACTGGCTTCTTCAGGAGACACTCCATCGTGCCACTCAGGCCTTCTGTGGAGCCATGTGCTCCCTGCTCCTTTGTCCTTTATACCCACACATGCACTCCACCCATCTCTGCCCTCACTCTGCTAATTTGGGATCAGAGGGAACCCATATGCCACACTTTTCCCTGCTCCATAAGCCAACCCAAGGCCAGGGTCCACATCTGAGGCTCACCAGCAGCCACACAACCAAGCCAATGGACTTAAACAGCAGCAGCACATGGTTGAAATGCTGTCTTAGGTGCTGTATCTGCTCTTCCAATCTGTCCATGATCTCAGGAGCTGTTTATATGGCTGGGTTCTCCAAGTATCCCTGCCCTCTCTAAAATGCATATGGCCAATGGCTACCTGGGGAACATGTGCCTCACAGATCAGGACACTGGGGCACTACAATATATTGAATTTTATCATCTCAAAATATGTTTGAAAAATGTAAATGTTCAGTTTGAAAGGAGGCCGTAAACTGCCTTCTTTTCAGAGCTGTCACCCTCAAGGTGTAACACAAGCTTCATCCACCAGGATATTCAAGGCATACAAGATGGTGCATTCTGCCCAGCCAGAAGTGAGCCCTCTTGAGTGTGGCTGAGGAGTCCACCAGAGTTAGTGTTTAACCAGTCCTCTGTCTCAGGGTCAGAAATGGGTTCTTCTCCCACTTCTGGCACCAAATATAGCGACTTGGAGGTGCAAGGAGATGGAGAAATAGAATCAGCATTTTACACAAGGCTGGTGGTTAGTGTCTCTAAAATGGACCATTGATTCTTCACCTAGGGAGATGCATGGGGTTGAAGTGCTCCTGAGGTTCATCTGCAGCCCCTTCCCCGCTATCCATGCTCTCAGGACCTGCTAATATGGCTGATCTTTCCAAGTATCCCTGTCCCTTCAGCCATGTGCTCGGCCAACCAAGGAATGTGTCATTCTCAGGCCAAGACCCAGTGGTGCTACAGAATATTGAGTTTTACTCAATAATCTGTCAATTATATTTAACAGATTTAAACAATCAGCTTGAAATATCCACTTTATAATCTCAGTGCATTCACTGCAGGATAAAATTGTGGCCATTGTTATATGTATGTTGGATTTGCCCTGATAGTGTCCTGTTTTCATTAAAGATGATATAAAATCCCATTGTCTTGACACACACTTTTGTAAGTAGCAGGTCCATTTGGGGCCTTTATTGACATCAAATTGCATAGATTGGAAAAGTACTTGCCAAATGATTAAAATTGTGATAATGAAGCATTTTACAGCTTTGGCAAATAATTCATGGAGCACTGGTGACAAAAGTCTATGGACTGATTTTATTTTGATTCCTAATCACTTATTTGCTAACTTGGCAGTTTTTCCATAGTTTTTGAAAACTACCTGTTTAGAAGTTATGAAATCTGGATCATGTGCATCTTTCCCATAAGAATGGTAGTAGACTCATAAAGCGTCTTTTGCGTTTTCTGCTGCATTCAAACCACTGGGGTGACAATATGATGTTTATAGTTTCATATGTCTATTAGCAAAATAGGTTAAATTGTGGAATGATATTTTCAGATATACAGTAATCCCTCCTCCATCGCGGGGGGGTTGCGTTCCAGAGCCACCCGCGAAATAAGAAAATCCGCGAAGTAGAAACCATATGTTTATATGGTTATTTTTATATTGTCATGCTTGGGTCACAGATTTGCGCAGAAACACAGGAGGTTGTAGAGAGACAGGAACGTTATTCAAACACTGCAAACAAACATTTGTCTCTTTTTCAAAAGTTTAAACTGTGCTCCATGACAAGACAGAGATGACAGTTCTGTCTCACAATTAAAAGAATGCAAACATATCTTCCTCTTCAAAGGAGTGCGTGTCAGGAGCACAGAATGTCACATAGATAGAGAAAACAATCTCTAGCAAACAAATCAATAGGGCTGTTTGGCTTTTAAGTATGCGAAGCACCACGGCACAAAGCTGTTGAAGGCGGCAGCTCACACCCCCTCCGTCAGGAGCAGGGAGAGAGAGAGAGAGAGAGATAGAGAGAGACAGAGTTTGTTTTTCAGTCAAAAATCAATACGTGCTCTTCGAGCTTTTAAGTATGCGAAGCACCGTGCAGCATGTCATTTCAGGAAGCAGCTGCACAAAAGATAGCAACGTGAAGATAATCTTTCAGCATTTTTAGACGAGCGTCCATATCGTCTAGGTGTGCGAACAGCCCCCCTGCTCAATCCCCATACGTCAGGATCAGAGAAAGTCAGCGCAAGAGAGAGAGAAAAGTAAGCAATCTAGCTTCTCAGCCATCTGCCAATAACGTCCCTTGTATGAAATCAACTGGGCAAACCAACTGAGGAAGCATGTACCAGAAATTAAAAGACCCATTGTCCGCAGAAATCCGCGAACCAGCAAAAAATCCGCGATATATATTTAAATATGCTTACATATAAAATCCATGATGGAGTGAAGCTGCGAAAGGCGAAGCGCGATATAGCGAGGGATCACTGTATTTTCATAAGCACTTTTTAGGTTTCACTCCATAATTATAATGCTGTATTCTCACATTTTAAAATATTGTTTATTGATTTATTTTTCAGCCAAACACCATCTCTTCCAGCCTCTCTTCTACCTCTCAGGCATTCCCAGCAGAACCCCCAGAAGGCCATTTCGGGTAATAAGAGGTCTACTTTTTATTAAGAATGTGAAATGTTTTTAAGAAACAGATGAGGGGGTGGAATTGACCATATTCCATTATTAAGCAGAAGTATTATAATGGAATATTGCCATATGGTGATTTTACTTTATGTAAAATATTTAAAAAATACTTACTGTTCACCTACATAACAAAGAAATGTGTTAAATTAACTATTACAGTATGACTAAGTATAGGAGTTTGGTTGAAAGTGCCCAGCGATGGACTGGCATTCTGTCTAAATACTCAATGCTGCTGTGATAGGCTTCTGCCCCCGGTGCCATGTAATGAGAAAGGGAAGATCATAAAATAAATAATAATAAATGAATGGCCTTTCAGATTAAAATGTTGCATTCTTGGGTTTTAGGTTTGTTGAACTGCATTGTTCTTAATGCATTGACAGGCCTTTTTTCAGACTCCAGTATTCACTATTGAAGTGTGTCATTATCAGAACATTCTCTCTGTAGTGCTGAATTAGATATCTTGCAATGCCATGTTAAAAAAAAAAAAGCTATTGGGAAGAGTATAGAAAATTGTTCTTAGCCAACAAAACTCTACATACTTATTTTCTTCTAATTTAGGAGTAATGAGAAGATCTACTTCAATGTCTTATGTGGATGGCTGTATTGGAACATGGCCTAAAGAGAAGCGGTTTGTAAAGATTTTCATTTCCATTAAAAAATTGAGATAGATCATCTAACTTTTAAAAGTACAGTATTCTTTTTATTAGCTAGGTTGTTGACATGCATAATACTATTTCCATATTGTTACATTCATGGTGACTTCTGGTGGATATTTAGCTGAATTGCAACTTACATCAACATTATATCCAGCTGTGATGTTGACTGCTGAGTCTTACCCATATGAGCCAAAGCATACCAGTGAGAAACCACCAGAAACAGAGAAAAACAATTGCGAACAAAAAAATCAATTATAAAAGAAGGACAGAGACACAGGAAAATGTTCAATCTGTATCTGATCATAAACTGCACATGCATGAAATGTCCAGTCCTGCTAACTTAAATGCTTTATGGAGCATCGTTTGATAAAACCTGTTGGAAAGCATGCTTTTGTTCAAACACAAGACCAGTTTCTCTTGCAGTGAAATAATTTACATTACTGACATGTTTCCAGCAGATTTTATGCTTGTATTTTTGGGTACCTCTTTCCAATTTGTGAAAATAATCCTAAAAAAGTGATTCAGGGTGGAAGGACCAAATTGACAACTGCTAGACTGCATTTCCTTATTGATGTTGTTTAGCTGTAGGCTTCACAATGCAATACTGAAACACTTTGCTGCATACTATATTAAAGTCAGTCTAAGCATTGCTAGCTTAATGTGGTGTTCATGTGCCATTTGGGTTTTCAGAGCTCTGACTGGTGACCTTTCACCTTCCTATTTCAACCTGTTCATGTGAATTGCTGATTGTACTTTTTGGAGAAATGCCAGGTCGCTATTGATTTCTTAATGCAAAAAAAAAAAAAAAATCAATTGCAAAAATAGCAATTAAAGGTAAACAATATTTTTTATGACAGTAAAGAGAAACTAATTGTATAAAATGTGTATCACTTCATTCCAGATGCAAATCAACCACACAAAAGTGATATTTCTAGCTGACCAGGTTATATTTTTTATTTTATACAATTGACCAGGGTGAAAGGTGAGTGCTACATCAGAGCGCTCAGAGAATATAGGTAACTTTTTTTTCTCTGAATTGTCCAACTTGGAGAACAGAGTTCATGGGGCATTCAAGTGGAATTTGTGACTCAGAAATTCATGTTTATCGTCTGTTCAATAGCATATAAACACAGCTTTAGCTTCAAAGTGTTAGATACTTGAAAGGATTGAGGGCAGTTGTAGGCACATTATCTTTTCAATTTGTTTCCACATCTTAGTTATGCAAACTTACTTACAAACTCAATGATATGCAATGACACACATTTTATTTCCAAATCATGCTTTCACAGAGAGTTTTTAACCATAAATTGTTATTGTTGTTAACCTGAAAACTCCACCTGCACTAGTTGTGAGCAAAGACGAGAACTGTTATCTTTCCCTAGAGATACAATAGTGCTAAAGTTCCACAGGCAAATTAATTATTTTCAAGTTAAAATTATAGTGGTCTACTATATTAAACCAAAAGCTTTTCCAAATGAACCTGGGCATGTTCACATTTAGACCATTACTTTAATGGCCGCAGTTTTAAGTTGCACAAGGTAATGCATTATTATTGTTATTATCTTTATTGTTGTTATTGTTATTATTGATTGCCTGAATAATGTTTCAATTAACAACAATTGTATTTGGGACAACTGATAGCATGCCAAAATAATGTTAACTTCAAAAATACCAAATTTAAACTTTAAGATATATGTTTTAAATCATTTTTGTGATGATGATATTTAGTATTCATCAGGCAGTTTGTACTTTATTAGCTACTATGTTACTGCCTGTCATTTGTCATTATGGGGGTTTAAAAGTTAAGTTGTTCTTTAGCTTATTAAATTTCCTCCTGTTCAATGTAAAGTGCAGTGTCACAATTTACATAGCCGCAGAGGCTGTATGTATGTATGTATGTATGTGTTGAAGAGCACAACTCAGTGTTATCCTGCAGAGATATTGTGCTTGTAATTGTTCAGAAACACTTCATCAGAGAATGAGTGGCTGGAGCAGATGGTGAATGTCTCTGGTCTGTTCAGATCTTTATGTGATTTCACATCACTCATACCCTCTAGTGGCAGACTAGCAGACATACAGTTTTACAAAATTCAAGAAGCATTTTACACAAGGCTTATTTAGATAATTATACAGAACAAGATGCAGAGGACAGAAAGATATGAAAGAAGATGATCCACTGTGGCAACCCCTAACGGGAGCAGCCGAAAGAAGAAGAATATAACAACAGATATAGGCTCCGCTTCAATAAGTATATTAAAATCTTGAATATGCAGATGCAATTAACAACTTCATGGATACTGTTGTGTTGTTGTTTTGATGTCTTGTAAAAAATAATGTAACCAGTGTTATATTTAACCTATTTTACTCAGGTGTATTTGAATGTTAATTTTAAGTTTTTGCTGTTGTATCAATTATTGGAATTATTATTTGGGATAGGCTTCCCATTTTGTGACCCTGAACTGTGTTAAATTGATTTAGGAGTGCTGTTATGTTATATACTTTAAGTCATCTGATCGCTGTGGTATAGTTTGTATTAAACGGAATATTTGTCAATAGGTCATGAAATATACAGCATATGCAGGAAAAGAATTGTAAAATTCATGAACACATTAAAAGAAACTAAGTTAAAACAATAGTAATGAAAAGATATTAGCATAATGATTTCTTGTTACATACTTTGAAATGATTTTATTAATATGTCTAATTTTTAATA
This sequence comes from Erpetoichthys calabaricus, assembly GCF_900747795.2. Taxonomy (NCBI): domain Eukaryota; kingdom Metazoa; phylum Chordata; class Cladistia; order Polypteriformes; family Polypteridae; genus Erpetoichthys; species Erpetoichthys calabaricus. The sequence goes on from NC_041403.2 coordinate 35,504,260, forward strand.
AATGATTTACTTCTCTTCAGGTCATCGGTACATGGAGTATCGTTTGATATTCCTTTTGATAAGGAAAATACTGTGCAGTCTACAGCAGCTCCCATCCGAGGGATGACGAGATCTATCAGCAATGAAGGTCTTGGGTTTAAAGTCAATCCATTCCCAAGGAATATAAAACGGAATTTGTTGTTTCAGCCTGTAAATGGACAAAATGAGACAGAAGGTATTGAAGAGGAAATTTATCTCACTGAAACATCGGGCAGATGTGCTGAAAAAAACAGTCAAGTTAGACTTGCAAATGGGCCGGTACTGGATGACTATGGTAATCATGCAGGGACACCAAGCATTGAGGAAGCTTTACAGATAATTCATGATTCTGAAAAAATGCAAGGAGTAATTCAGACTGAGAAAGTGAACAATGGATTTTTCCTCCATAGTCAAGAAATCGGTGTCAATAGTTTAAAACTCAAAAGAGAAGAAGTTCTTAATGATTCTAATGATGAAGCTAAGGGTTCACTGAGTCCAGACACAACAGAGGTGGACACTGGAATTCATGTCCGTACAGAAGACATTCAGGAAACAATGGATGAGGATTCTTCCCTTAAAGATTATACTGTAAGCATGGATTCAGACATGGACCATGACTATGAGCTAAAGGTTGGGCACACAAGGGAAATCGTTAGCCCTTGTCCAAGTTCAGTAAGTATTAAGTCCCAGGCTGGCAGTACTACTTCTTCTGGTTCTGGAGTTAAGATGACAAGCTTTGCAGAGCAGAAGTTTAAGAAACTGAACCATGTTGATGGCAGGAGTAGTGGAAGTAGCTCTCAGAAAACTACTCCAGAGAGTTCAGAGCTCAATATTCCACATATGGTATCATGGGCCCAGACTCCTGAAGAAAGCCCAGTGAAACAAGGGAAAGATCCTACACAGCTGTTGGCGTCAGAAATGGTACAACTGAGAATGAAATTAGAAGAGAAGCGTCGAGCTATTGAAGCACAGAAGAAAAAGGTGGAGGCAGCATTTACACGACACAGGCAGAGAATGGGAAGAACAGCCTTTCTAACAGTGGTGAAGAAGAAAGGAGATGGTACATCGCCACTTAGGGAGGAAGCTGCTGGTTCTGAAGATGAAAAATTATCATCTGATGATCATATTTCAAAATCACCTGAGGATAACCGCATAAAACCTGGAAAATGTAAAAATGACATTTTGGATAATTTAGATTCACCCCAGAGCAGGTGGTTAAAATCACCCAATGAGGAGGCTATTGTGGAGGGTGACCTCTTAGAGTATACAAAATCCATAGAGAAACTGAATTCTTCATTATTCTTCTTGCAGCAGGAAATGCAGCGTTTAGCACAACAGCAGGAGGTCATAATGCAGATGAGAGAGCAGCAAGCATGGGTTATATCTCCACCTCAGCCATCACCCCAAAAGCAAGTTAGGGAGTTGCGTACATCCTCCCGCTCAACTGGTTCCATGTCTCCTGTTTTGTCATCTGGGGAGTCTCCTAGAACATCTCACAGGTCTCCTCAAACTATCACAAGAAAATCTGCATCTTTTAATTCCAAAACTCCAAGGACTCCAAGGCCAAGCGATCTAAAACTAACACCTTTTAACCGGATTTTGACACCACCCCAGTCGGTAGATAGCCTTCCACGTTTGAGGAGATTCTCCCCAAGCCAAACACAGACTAGATCATTTGTATGCCTTGGAGATGATCATAGTATTCAAAAGGATTTAGACTCAGCAGATCATACTTCTGCAGAAGAAGATAAAACCATTGACTCAGCAAAAGAAGGCTGTTCAGTAAAGGAGGGGGGTTTAGAAGAGTTACCAGTGGTTGAAAAGGCCATAGATAATGAGGAAAAAACAAAAGAGGTAGGAGGTCTGCAAGTGGAGAAGAAAGAGGACAATAAGGGCAAGCTCTTAGAATCAAGTGTTTCAGAGATTTTGTCACAGACTGTTACAGAAACTGTAATTGTGACTCCTAATGTTGATAGTTCTGTTGAGTTTAATGCTGATACATCCAAGAATTCAAGTTTAATTGAGGTGCCCCTGTCAGTTTTAAAACCACTAGATGGAGAAGTCCTGGAAGAAGCAAATGATGGAGAAGCTGGAATGGATAATTATGATGAAGAGCAGAAAATGTGCTGTGGTTTCTTTTTTAAAGTAAGTGCTGATAATCCTATTAGCGCAACATAAACACATCAATGACCTCATGTCATTTTTGGAATTACTATTTTGTCATCTTTACATACAAGTTTTTATCTGAAAACATTTATAAACAACTTTTTTCTACTTCACTATTTCACAGTACATATCAGACACAATGTGGTAATTAATTGTCCTGTAAACCTTAACAAATTAACTTTGTTTGGAATTATCTTTATAACAATTGTAGCATTTAATTTTTTAGCAGTTAGAGTCTGAGGTATCAAAGTGAACCTATCATCTAGTGTGTTGGCTCTGTTTTTTTTAACAACTAAATAAGCAGTTGCTGTAGAGTTTCATCGATTTCTTTTTCATATCTGTCAAGACAAAAGAGAAGGTTAAAATGTGTGGTAACACTTCATGATTATTAAACTTTTACAAACTTTTACATTGGAAGAGTGCTGTTCAACTTTGAATTAGATGCTGCAGCTAGAGTTACAGCTAATGAATCAATGATTTGTAAAGCTGTGGAGAATCTTTCTATAATGCGTATTAATGACTTAATAATGAAACATAGTCTAAAGTGTTACTAGATTTGTTTACTTTGTAGAAGTAATAATAGTAGGACTAGTATTGCAGAATATAGTGAAATTTTTACTTTTAATGTCCATCCACAATGCAACTTGTGCAATTATATAGATCAGCTTACCTGATGCACTCTTTACCCCTATTTATATTCCACTTACAGTGGAACCTCGGTTCACGACCATAATTCGTTCCAAAACTCTGGTCATAAACCGATTTGGTCATGAACTGAAGCAATTTCCCCTGTAGGATTGTATGTAAATACAATTAATCCGTTCCAGACCATATGAACTGTATGTAAATATATATATTTTTTTAAGTTTTTAAGCACAAATATAGTTAATTAAACCATAGAATGCATAGCGTAATAGTAAACTAAATGTAAAAACATTGAATAACACTGAGAAAACCTTGAACAACAGAGAAAACTAACATTGCAAGAGTTCGCACTATACTGTAGCCTTATGACCCGATCGCTGTAAACACTTTTTTTTTTTTTTTTTTTTTTGAGTTTTAAGCACAGGGAAAAAAGGAACATTTGAACAAATCCGAACTTTATTTAAAAACCAACCATAAACCACCAAGAAAGTAACATTGCAGGAGTTCACGCTAATAGCCTTACAACCCGATCGCTGTGTAAACTTTTTTTTTAATGAGTTTTAAGCACAGGGAAAAAAATGAACATTTGAAAAATCAGAAATTTAATAAACAACCAAGAAAAGTAACATTGCAACAATTCACGCTATGAACTGAAAAATGAACATTTGAAAAATCCGTAATACAAAAACTTAACCATAAACCACCAAGAAAACTCACCTTGCATGAGTCGAGTTCTGACATGAAGGAAGTGAGGAGGAACTGAGTGGAGAGGAGGTTCCAGTTTTGAGGGAGAGTCTGGCTCTGCGGTGGAGGGATGTTCTCCTTCAGGTGTTTTCTCTGTGATTTCCTGGGTTTCTGGTGTTTTTAGCTGTTTAACTGGTGGATCAGACTTCACGAAATAGCGGTCTAATGTGACTTGCCTTTTCCTACGCATTAAAATTTTTCGGACCATATCATCAACCAAATTTGGAGGGTGTGCCAGTGCATTGTCCATTAGAAGAAGGCATTTTTTAGGCAGGTTATTCTCTTTGAGATATTGCTTCACGGCGGGAGCAAAAGCCTTGTGCAGCCATTCCAAAAACAAGGTCCTTGTGACCCATCCCTTCGTGTTTGCCCTCCACATCACAGGCAGTCTGGCTTTGTTTACATTGTGCTGCTTGAAAGCACGAGGGTTCTCAAATTGGTAAACAAGTAGTGGCTTGATTTTTACGTTGCCACTAGCGTTAGCACACAGCAAAACGGTTAACCTGTCCTTCATTGGTTTATGGTTGGGCATAGCCTTCTCTTCCTGGGTAATGTAGGTCCTCTTCGGCATCCTCTTCCAGAACAATCCGGTCTCATCGCAGTTGAAGACTTGTTGCGGGATGTAGCCTTCGTCTTCTACTAATATTGTGAAATTTTTCACGAATTCTTTCGCAGCTTCAGCGTCAGAACTATCAGCCTCTCCATGCCTTACCACACTATGAATGCCACTTCTCTTGCAAAACTTTTCAAACCATCCTCTACTGGCTTTAAATTCCTCACTTTGGCCACTCGTAGAAGGATAGTTTTACAACAAATCGCCATGAATCTTCCTGGCTTTCTCGCATAACATCGCCTCACTTACGCTATTCCCTGTAAGTTGCTTCTTGTTCAGCCACACTAGCAACAGTTTTTCCATCTCTTCCAGTACTTGAGGCCTCTGCCTGGTTAACGCTGTAACTCCATTTGCAGCATCAGCTGCTTTAATAGATTCTTTCTGCTTTAGAATAGTCAAAATCTCTTGTACTCGGCGGCAAGATCAGTAACATGAACACCACACTCATACTTTTCAATAATTTCTTTCTTTACTTCGATTTCAATTTTCTGCAAAACTTTCTTCTCACCACTCTTCACTTGCTTAGAAGCCATGGTTAACTGCAAAAGCACATGAAATACTGTAGAGCACAAAGAGTTCACAGGTAAAGCACGCACGTTTGACTGAGAACAATGAACAGGGAGAGACTGAACACGTGCTTAAATACAGTAATCGGCATGTACGAACCAGAAGGGAAATGAAATAGAGCACAAAGAGTTCACAGAGAAAGCATGCACATCTGACCAAGAACAATGCAACACGTGCGGAAATCATCTGCGTGCACAAACCGAAAGGGAAACTGGCTTGTTCGTATACCGAGTGTGTGGTTGTGAACCGAGGCAAAAGTTTGGCGAACTTTTTGGTCGTAAACTGATTTGTACGTGTACCGAGACGTTCGTGAACCAAGGTTACACTGTATTCAGTGACGCTCCTAGTTGCTTGTGGAAACAAATCCAGTACAGTACATATTTTGAGTTTATGAGTCATTATTGTCACTTATACAGGGTACATTGAAATTGTTACTTGCCTGGGCTAATCAACATGGAACATGTCACCACTCTTTGGAGCCATGATTACTAGGTTTAACTACCTTGCATCAAGTTTCTATCTTCCTTGCCTGAAAAATTTCAGGAGATACAGTAGATTAACTCATTTTGCCCTGGAGATATGATGTCCATTTTAAATTAAGTCAAAAAAGGAAATAATAAATTGCAGTATATTACAAAACAGTATGACCATACGTAAGGTTGTAAAACATAAAAAAAATTATATTGGTGCAAATCTGTAGACCCGATTTTAAACACGAACATGCATGGTGTTTTATAAAATTTGTTAAAAACAAACAAACAAACAAAAAAAACACAAAAAAACTTTCCCATGGCAAAAGTAATGTATACCATGAATTATGAAAAAGTAACTTCATCTTGAAAAATACTGAACATAACCTCTAAGTGTAATGGGGCAATTTCTTTTGCACACATCACTAATTGGTGTTGGATGACTTGTTTGATAAATGAAATAAGGTACAAATCTGTTATCTGCTCACATACAAGGGGGGACCCATAAATTTCCAGAGTCAATCAATAGCACAGAAGAAAGGTACAGTTATCGAACGTGCCTCTAAGTATGGTGTACCTGCAGGTGTGGTTAATCAGTCTGCCAAGTGGCATTGTGCTGAGTTGATTAAGTGCGTATTTCTGGTGTTTATTTCACAATCGCACAGGTGACATAGATGGGTTCAATTTTATTTTATTTTTTGTTTTCTCCAAGCCACGAGGACAGGTTTTCAAGGGACAATGATGATTTCATTTTTTGATACTGACAGGCTTATTGGTAAAGAGTTTGTTCCCCATGAATATGTGACATTATACTGAACTTCTGAGATGTCTTTGGTAAAGCATCAAGGAAACAAAGTGCCTGGAGCAACGGCACATGCAGAGCTGCATTTTACACCATGAAAATGCACCTGCACACAACACATTATCAGCCAAAGAGTTTTGATCAAAAACAATGTGATTGTTTTTGACTTCTGAAGTTAAAATTAAAACTAAAGGAAAGAAGATTTGCTACTGTGTTAGAAATCCAGGGAAAAAAAATGCTAGACATTGTAACAAAGGATGAGTTACAAGAAGTGTTAACAGGGATGGGAGAAGCGCTGGGCTAAGTGTATTGCAACTCAAGGAGAGTATTTTGAAGGTGGCTAAAACAGAATTGCTGTAAGTTTAACAATAAAGTTTTTTTTTTTTTTTTTTTTTTTTAAACAATTCCAGGAATTTCTTTGGTACCTCCTTATAGATTCTCTTTATCTAATATTAGATTTTAGAAACCTGAAAACATGAAAGTTTTCATTAACAGGAAATTAGTAATAGGTAAATACTTTTTCACAGTAATATGTATACATATTTTATTAATATGCTGAATATGAAAAATAATCTATTTCTGCATATTTTCGTATTTTCTCTCATTGGTTATTGTTAAGGTATTGATATTACACTTTCAGGGATCTAGACAAAGAATGCAGGTACTGAAAATGCATGGAGCTACATTATCTATCTATCTATCTATCTATCTATCTATCTATCTATCTATCTATCTATCTATCTATCTATCTATCTATCTATCTATCTATCTATCTATCTATCTATCTATCTATCTATCTATCTGACATTGAGGAACATTATCACCTTAAAACGTAGCCCAGACATCTCAGTTTACCTCTAAAAACCTGCATGGATTTTACTGTCTCAGAATTTGAATTCAGATGTATTCTGCTGACTAACATGTCAATTGTGTTTAATTTGTTGTTGTTAGTTATCATTTGTTTTATTTTACTGCCAATAGGATGATCAAAAAGGAGAAGATGATATGGCAATGAAACGAGCAGCTCTACTAGAAAAACGTCTTAGGAGAGAGAAAGAGAATCAGCAGAGGAAACAACAGTTAGAGGCAGAATTGGAGCAGAAAAAAGAGGAGGCCAGGTAGGCTAATCAGATTGGGTTTTGTTTTCAAGTAAGTTCAGCCTTATGAAATCACAAAAGAGAGAGTTAAAGTTTGGTAACCTAAACTATTATTATAAGAACTGCAGATTCATAGAATTATGTACTTGTTTAATGTATACTGGCCATTTTATACACAATTTCAAATCAAACAAATCAAATTTGGAATAAAAATTCTGATTATAAATGTGTGACACAGTTGTGTTAGCACAATTAATGGGCTTAGTACAATTAGGTGCCTAAATATTTGAATGTTAACTAAACCCAGTTAGTGGGACACACCACTGTGGGCTGGAGTGGCTCGTACAGGATCACTATTAGACAAATTGGGCTCCATACATCCATTTTGCCACAAGCACATTTCAAATGGTTCGACTTGAAGTTTACAGTGATTTATCTAGAAGAGACAGTCACTCAAATTCAACCAAGGTATTCACAAGAGGATAGCTGGGCAAAGATTGCTGCATTTTTTAAAGAAAGCCTGCTGTCTTCAGCTTGTGGAAGTCCCACTAGATTTTTGGATTTTTGAGGTTTATCGTATTTGTAACTTTTTGATAAATGTCAGAAACAAATTATTTTGCTTAAAACAATTCTGATCTTTAAAGTAAGAAACTCATTCTGACTCTCAAACATGGTGAATGAGATGTCATAATGAAGGACTGAGTGTAATTCCTGACCATGTCACTGTGGTGACCAAACACTCTAATTTTGTTTTACAATCCAAAGACAAGTATGTTTGTCACTAAATTTTCATGATGTGAGGTGTGCTGTGATGGACTGGTATCTCATTCAGTACAGAGGTCTGCATTCCTGTGAAAATCCATCTGCAGAACCAGATTCCTTTTATTGTGGGATGGGACAATTTTTTTTTTTTTTTTAATAAATTTTATTGATTTTATTGTCATCATTCCATACAAATAGATCAATTTTTGCAAAAAAATAGGATTGAAAACAAATCAACCTTCACCCTTGAGAAAGAGAGCATGGCCAATGGACTAAAATTTAAAAATAGTAAAAATAAATAAATTGAAGAGTTTAATAGGCGGATACAGATAAATGGAGAAGAAAAAGAAATGGGGAGAGAATCTACTTCCTCAGTGCTTTAAGAGCTTATTCTAAAATATTATTGATTAGATCCTGCCAGGTTTTGAAAAAGTTCTGCACAGATCCTCTAAGTGAGAAATTGATTTTTTCCAATTTCAAAAAATATAAAACATCAGTTACCCACTGATTTAAAAGAGGAGAATTAGGATTCTTCCAGTTGAGTAAAATAAGTCTGCGTGCCAATAGTGTAGTGAAGGCAATCACAGTTTGTTTGTCCTTCTCCACTTTAAGCCCATCTGGAAGAACACCAAACACAGCTGTTAGTGGATTAGGAGGGATTGTGACACCAAGGCTGTCTGAAAGGCACTTAAAAATTTTTTGTCCAGAGTGATGTTAATTTGGTGCAGGCCCAAAATATGTGACCCAGTGAGACTGGAGCTTGATTGCAGCGTTCACAGGTTGGATCTTGCCCTGGAAACATTTTGGACAATTTCAATTGAGACAGATGTGCTCGATATATAATTTTGAGCTGAATAATTGTATGCTTTGTGCATATGGAGCTCGAATGAATTCTCTGCATTGCTACCTTCCACTCCTTTTCTGATATGTTGAGTGAGAGATCCTTTTCCCATTGTCCTCTTGGATCTTTGAAAGGGAGGGACTGTAAAATATTTTCATATATTGCAGAAATGCTGTCTGAGTCCTCGCGTCTGAGCAATATTTTTTCCAGCATAGAGGATGGTACAAATCATTAAATAATTATACTGTAAAACATAAAGGGGTAGTGCAAAAACATTCTTTTTACAAGTGTATACTCATCAGAAGCAACAATCATGAGCACAGCTGTTATCCCAATAATTTAAAGAAATACCTAAACGTAATATACAGTATCAGTGTACTACAATGAGAAGGCTTGTCAGTCTAAAGAACTTTGAAGTGGTGATCATAATCTGCATTGATGATTAGGTGAATATGTAAAACATAGTGGCTATTCACAAGTAAAGTCTGTTGTAATAAATGTAATAGCTAATATCTTGAGGGTATAGATTGACACTATTTATTCAATCAATGTTTTAAACCAGGTTTGGGTTATCTTTGTCCTAAAGTGCTGCACTTCCTACAGACTTTTGTTCCAATTGCTTTATTAATTAGAAGCTAATTGTATTTCTAGAATCAGGCTCAATTCTAGAAACGTTATAAGTTATGAAACTTGTCATTTCTTTAGGTATTCTGCTTTTTTTTTTTACGTGTCATAATTCTATCATGTCTGAAATTCCTTCCTGCCTATTCATTCCTTTTTTTGGAGAAAATCAACAAACTGCACCCAGGATAATTAGAACCCCTTGATTCCTCAACATTTTTTTTTTTTTTTTCAAAATATATTCTAAAGCAATTAATTTATGGTAAACACACATAATAGTAAAAATGGCATCAGTTTAAACTACAATTGCTATTTTCTTTGTTGTATGCAACTCATGGTTTTTTGCCATCTGATTAATGGAATAATAAATACATGAAACACTTCTTAAAAGTTAGTGAATTGAAATAAAGCAAACGATATAGAATATAGACCCAAGAGACCATGGTGTATTTAAAAAAATCTAACAGGGGTTTGACTGAGAAGAGCAATATTACATTAAGAAACTGAATTCATTTTATTTTTGTATAGCACTCTCTACTGAGCACAGGCGCACTCTAGTAAAATGCAAGTATAAATTTTACAGTTTACTAACTACATAATGAATACCCATAAAGACAGATTTGTTTAAACAGATAGGAAAACAAAGTAGTCAAAATCTCATTAACATAAATGAAACCCAATGATATCTGCACATTAATTCACTGTTGAATTGTGGCCTGTTGACAATGGAGGAGAGGAAAACAAAAACTCCAGTTAGCAGCATCCCTGGAGAAAGTAAACCTCTGAGGGGTCCACGGTCAATTATAAGAGAGAAAGTCAGAGACAAAGTCAAACAATGAAATGCCTCCAGCTGCAACGGCAAAGACTGCCCACTTCACTGTACACTAGAATAAAGGCACTATACACTGTAGTGAAAATGGTCATTCATGCACTTGTTTACTGAGCATTTTAAACTTAACGTATGGCATCCATTTCAAAACATGACACTCTCAATGAACCAAAATTTAAACATAGAAAAATATATAAATTTATATATTTTGGAAGAAAAAATACTGTATTATTGTCATGGCTGTTTTGTGGGTTTCATATTAGGGTTTGATTCTGTGATAGGTATACAGAAGTTTTCAGGAACATTTCACCCCATGGTAAGCTTTTTTTTGCCATCAGTTTAAATTGTCTTGAGGAATTATAAACTTTGACTGCAATGTCATGCAACGAACTGAACAACAGCAGTTTGCCTCCTCAGTTCCTATCAAAGCTGTTAATCTAACCAAAGCGTTATTTTTCCCAGGAACGCTGCCTACAGATGAATATCTAGTTAAATCTTGAACATTTTGTGTTTTTTTCAAAAATCATAAAGGTTAACAGGAAAAACATGTCGCTCACAGCTGAATATAAATTTGGAGTCTGTACCAAAATGTGAAAGTGACTGGTTTCATTATTCAACTGTTGTGAAAAAAAATATCAAGCAATAGAGTAACTATTTGTCACTTAGGAAAAAAAGTGCACAGGAGTTCTTTATGCCTTCAGTAACATGTCAGAAGAGCAAGGACAGACAATTGCCAATAAGCAAATACAAAGGCTAATGGAAAAAGATGAAAATTACTTTTACCATGATTTGGGTTTGCTTCAAAACCATTAAACTGCTTAAGTTATTACTAGTAAGTCATTACTATTTGTTACTGAAAATAAATGTTAGTGATGTGAGAGGTTCATGATATTTAGCGTTTTTAAAACTAAATAAATAAGTCCAAGTGTACAGGCTCCAGGTGAGTGCAATGGATGATTGAGGTGCTTGATTGTTTGCACATTCACATGCAAACACGCGTGGGTCAGTCAAGTGCCTTGTTCACGCCTTGATGTTGGTGATTGTTGCACCTGCACCTGGCCACAGCTTAAAAGAAGATTCTGGGCAAGAGAATCAGACATCAAAAAGAAAGTGAAGAAAGAAAAAGAATGGAGGTTAATGAAAGAGAGAAGAATGAGAGAGCGAAAGGTAGGGTCAGGAGGCAAGTGTTCAGGTATTAGCCCCTGAGGGCCTGAAGAGGGTGCTCCCATCATGTGACATATGGGAGTAGGAGCAGCCCGTTATGTGGTGTCCCCGACTACTGCCTAAAGACTTTCAGTGGGAGATGTATGTATGGTGCCCCATGAATGCTGAAGAACTGATGATGGGAACATGAGGCAGGTTAGATGGTTCACTGCACTTGTTGATGGATGTCTTCTCTCACTGAAAGGTCCACACAGGATAAGCAGGGGAGACACCTGGATTTAGAAAGAAGCATTGGAGGTCATGGTTTTAAAGAAATAAGGATCTACTTTGAGTTTTAATCTCATTTAAATGAAACTATTTATTGAGCACTTGTTTTATTGTATTACTTATTTATTGAATTATGAATTTTGGCAATTTACTTTTTGAACCCATTGATGTGAATAACTCGCTTATCACTTTGCACCAACCCTTTGCTGACTGTTTCTGTCCTTATTTGTCCAGCTCATCTCAGTTCACAACTATTGACGATTCCAGGTGCAAGCTGTCAAAGGATGTGGAGCCAATCCTGACTGTCATCATGTTACAAGTTTATAGTACTAGTGTATATATAAAAGTGAATACCTCTGATTATTGTCAGCCCTTCCTTTAGTAACCCATAAGAATAAAAAACACTTTTTGATATTTTTACTTAGAGTCAAAGCAGAAGAAGATCGCCAGAAAAAAGAAGATGAGAAAGCCCGACGGGAGTTTATTAAACAGGAGTATCTAAGAAGGAAACAGTTAAAACTGATGGAGGATATGGACACGGTGATCAAACCTCGCCCAGCTAGCTGCAAACAGAAAAAGCCACGTCCCAAATCTGTTCATAGAGACATAATGGAATCCCCCAAAACTCCTGTTAGAGCTCCAGCAGGTAACACAGGGCCCTCACCCCCAGAGAGTCTGTTCTGCTGTATGCTTTCTGCCACCTGTTTTAAACTAAAAAGGCTAAAGCAAACATTTTCCTTTTTCTAAGTCCTTCTTAGATGCTTCATTAACAACAATGTTTGAGATATTAATTAAAATCCGCATGTACTGTATGAAAATCTGCATCTTTTTGACACAGAAATACTAATCTGTTTTGCTCCTCACCTTAATTTTTGCTTTTAATTTCCTTGGGCTTGAATACTTTATAATTAACTCTCTAATAATCTTTTGCAACTGCAAGCACTTTTTTTGGGCTTTCTTTATGCAATGCATCCTCAAAGCTTCAGTTGGAAAAGCATTTGTGTGACCTCCTTAAGACCTGGCCGCTAGATGAAAATTGATTTTAAAATGACCAGTGTCCCTATACAATTCTTTGCAATAGCCAGAATATTAATTTATTTATTTAATTTAGTAGGATATGTCATTATGCATTTCTATTGTTTCCATTTGTGATGAATCAGTATGTTTTGTGTAAATATATTCATGAAGGTCCTCGAGGTGCACTTTGTCCAATGTAGATTTTATTTACCATGATTATAAATAACTTGCCTTACATTTAGTTTATGAGGTCCAGGCTAATAATGTAGCCTCTCTTCCATGCCTATGTGTTGCTAGCTTGTAAATGAGGCATAAAGTAATATAACAGCCAATTTTCCCTTACCCAGCAATTTAAAATCAAGAAAGCGATTTAACTTGTTAGGAAAAATATCTGAGCGTGGGCCACCCTAATTCAGTGCCTTCATATGAAATGTGATTTACTTCATGAGTTACTGTAGAAGTACATAATAAACACGAATAGCTACATCATATATTGTAAAACTCAAAAACTTCTCAACAAGTCTCCGTATTCTCTATTGTAATAGACATTTGTCATCTTTTACCCTCAGATAGATAGATAGATAGATACTTTATTAATCCCAAGGGGAAATTCACTAATATTCACTGATAGAGGTCCATAGGTGGCTAGATCTCTAGTAAATGATCAAAAATATCATATTTGCAATCAGTCACCTTGAAATAGTCCAAATTGATACCCGACTTGCTTGTGTTTGAAATTTGTCATTTTTAACCTTCTGGGAGTGATTTTTAATGGGCCAGGCCCACCAACAAAGAATCATCCATTCATCCATAATCCAACCCGCTATATCCTAACACAGGGTCACAGAGGTCTGCTGGAGCCAATCCCAGCCAACACAGGGCACAAGGCAGGGACAAATCCTGGGCAGGGCACACACACACACCCACACACCAAGCACACACTAGGGACAATTTAGGATCGCCAATGAACCTAAGCTGCATGCCTTTGGACTGTGGGAGGAAACCGGAGCACCCGGAGCAAACCCACGCAGACACGGGGAGAACATGCAAACTCCACGCAGGGAGGACCCGGGAAGCAAACCCAGGTCTCCTTACTGCAAGGCAGCAGTGCTACCACTGCGCCACCATGCCACCCAACAAAGAATCAGATATCAAAAATATCATATTTGCGATCAATATAAAAGACACTCTGTCTACCTATATTACCAATCCCCAATTTTTTTTTTTTAAGTTTTGTGAAAAGTAGTAACTTTTATCACGCGCATCCCATTAGAGGATGAAGCCCTGGTGTCTGTTGATGTTCCATGCACAACTTTAAGTACTTTTTATCATTTTTGATGAGACACTTATTGGTTTACTGTTCATCATAAGAGTATAATTTTCTGCACAATATATGTTCCAGAAAAGGCCTAAAAATGAAGGGTTTTCGGGTCTAGAGGGCCAAAAATTCTCAGTGCCTTGCATAACTAGACATCAAAACAAACCGAATGGTACATTCGTTATATGTAGGGGTTTTCTCGAGCTGGTGAGTCACGATGCACTGGGCAGAAAAAACAAAGTGATTTGAAGCATTCATAAGTAATTCTAGCAAACACAATAACACATTTGAGGTTTTTTAATCATTCTAACCATCTAGATTGTCATTACTTTTCCTCCCAATGGACAGATTCTTAGCATTAGAATTTTTTTTCAATTCATCTTCTCTCTCTGTGTTAAGACATTTTCACTTTGAGCATTTCCAACTTAAGGTCGGGTCCTAACCATTCACTTCTTGCCTTCATTCCATCCTATCATGTTTTCAGCAGACAATTGCACAACAAAATGTACTCTGGTTGGTGTATTTTCCTTTTTTGTCAATTCTTTTTTTTTATTGTTTCTTCTAACACCTTGAAAATGATGTAATTTCTCTTCTAGTGCTTCAGAATATTTGTTTTCTTTTTCTACTACTAACACGTTTAAAATCTGTCCTTCCATGTTATTGTTCATATTGTTGAAATATGACCATTTTCTCCATTTAAATAATTGACGAACTTCATAAATTTTTACTGCTGCCAAACTGTATATTCCATACTTATAAAATCCCCCCAGCATTGGACAGAGTGTGCCCAATATTATGCTGCAAATATAGTTACAATAAAAATCGGCAAAATGCAGGAAACGTTTTTTTACATGTTGATATTTTTTTGTTTCTGTTTAAGTGTATTTTTTTTGTATATCATAAACTGTTTTTAATCAAAAAAATGTCATTATGCATTTGTTTTGTTGCATGTAGTTAAAACTGAGGTACACATTATGTTTATAATATGTTACATAAATGTGGACTCCTTCTATCAGTTTAATAAGCAATGTCTTTAAATCTAATTTGTTTTATTTCTGTAATGATTAAATGCCTAAAAAAAAAGTTACCTGTTTGATCATTTTTAACAGTGCCAATTTACACAGCAGAAATTTTCCCAAAGCATTTTACTTGAGAAACTGTAGTGGAGTCCATTTTTGTGTAGTTCTTGTATTTCATGTTTCACCTGAAGAAATGTTCAGATAACAGTTGTTGTTTTAATTTGTTGCACTGTTCTGTTTATAGAACAGTGCTTAGCAGTTTATAATATTAGGACTGTAGGCTTGTCAAAAATATAAAACACGCCTATAAAATAGTACAGAATATACAATAGGAGCGCTAAAATTAGGTCAAAGAATTAGTGAGCTAATCAATCAAAGTACTGATTAGATCGTGTGAACCAGGGAGATGATGTGACTCAAAATAAAATTTAAAAAACAGTAGAACCCTTTTTATTGAAATATCTTGTTCATATGCATGTGTTTCTTTATTAATTAATAACCTGTTTTGAGTCAGATCTGCTCCCTGACTCAGCTGACATTTGGCAACAATGCCAGAAGGAAAAAGTATCAAAGTAAAACAACACATACTCTGTGTCATAGTGCTTTTTTAGGCCACTTAAAATATATCTTTACACCCAATATGGAATTTTTTTTAGAATTTCTAAATTCAGTGTTTATTTTATACAGTACAACAGCGGTAAACAGAATCTCCCTAATTAAAATGACATATTCAGGTGGAAGAAATAATAATGAACAGACTCCTGTGTCCTTTTGAAATGTTGATTTTCCTTTCTTTTTCCCCTTCCTGTGAATTATTTCTGAATATAGGTTCACGACCCCGTGTTTTTTCAGTCTCCAGCCTTTCCCTTGCATCACTGAACCTCGGGGATAATGACAGTATCCAGTCTGGCAGACGAACTCCTAGGTAATGGATTTTGCCCTAACATTTTTTCTTACTGATCTTTTATACAGTAACTACATCATATCATTACTTTTAGAGAAAATGTCGAAAAGTGAATTGGCAAAGGTGAATTAAGTACTTCATGCAATGTCCTCATTTTTTCATTGGATTTTGTTTGTCCCACCAGTTTGACTAATGTTTCTGTATTAACATAAGTGAAAATAAATAATTATATTTGAACCAGGGTTGTGGTACATATTCAGCTAGGGCTTTGTGTCTATACACCTGCACTTTAAATGTGACACTTTTTTAGATTTTTGTTTAATGTCATTCATATTTACTCTAAGGCTATGTCCACATGTTTTTGTTCAGAAACACAGATATTAGTCTCTGCTTTCTACTTTCGTCAACACTACCACAGTGTTTTTAACCTCCAAACGCAGAAACATATGAGAATTCTCTCCAGAGATCATATATGTCTGAGAATGTCATCTCAGCATTGCAGTGTGGAAGGGTGAAAATGGAGAGCAGAGACTCTAATCACACTCCCATTGGTCCAGACCTATTACTTGGCCCTTCCCTGACTGGACCCTGCTTATTACATTTTCTCAGATGCTTTGCTCGTCTTATACATATTCATTGCTCCCAATAACAATTATGCCTCTTCGTCTGTCCAAATAAAACAATACAGTACCGGTATTTGCCATTGATGTTCTCCATTTGTAAATGCAAGCTGCAAATTAATGTCTAGCTTGGGGGTTTCTTCCTCCTCCTGTTTCTGGCAATGTGCGCATGCCCAGTATAGGTGAACAGCTATGTCATACTTGTTTTTGGCGCTTTTAGTGTGGGCAGAGATGCTTTCATAAATGATGTGAAAACGCTAGTGTGGACAGATACCGTTTTTCTGTAAAAACTCCTTTTTCAAAATGAGAACATAATAGTGTGGACATTGCCATAGAGACCACTGTACTGTATGTTGAATTTTTCATTCCATTATCAATTACTGCAACTAGTTTACCAATATGTTTACAGTGCACTATACCGTGGGGTTATTAGCTTAAATTAAACAGTGCTCATGGGCTTTAAAGCAATAATACTAATTTAATACAGTACTGAAATATTTAAAATACTTTGCTTGAATTACAAATTATAATTAAATCAAATTATTGTCCTGTTACCTAGGCTGATCAGTACTGAGTTTTTACTCATTTTACTAAAAATGTTTACTGAAGAAGTCACTGTTATTATATACTTGTACTGCTCTTTCTCTTTCACCCCTTTCTTACCACAACTGAATATACAATGATTTTAACAAAGATGGCCAAAATATTTGATTCGAAGGTAATTATATTGCCCAGTCTGCTTTAAACAAAACAAGTTGGGAGTAGGATTGATTTTTCCATTTAGTAGTTCCAGAACCTGCTAACTTTTTTGGAATATTTTTGAAGAAAATGAACTTCAGAGGATGATGGATTTGAATACAATGTATTACTTACTTGTAACACATTCTTTGTAGCGTAATCTTTAAAAACAATAAATGTTATAAATAGAATATACTTTATTATATTGTATAACAGTGAAATGACACCAAATAAAATAGAAGCAGCTGGTATCAGGTTTGATTTCAAAATGCACTAGTAGAATTTATAACTGTGCCTTTCTGATGCTGTATAGAGTAGCATTAAAAGCCAGATATCTAGAAAGCACCTCTTTGCTTACCTTCACGAGCTTGGGTTCCTCCTTTGCCAGAAAGGTCAAATTCCGTGTTACCTTTAGTCAGTTTCGGTAGCCAGGGATTGGTCCACCAAGGCATTTGCCTTTGGCTGCTGCCCAAGCCTCAAAGCACCAGACCATTATGGCCAAGTTCTTGATTTACTGATCATTCTATGTTCCTACCCTCACCTATGGACACGAGTTGTGGGTAGTGACTGAAAGAAGTAAATTGTGGCTAAATCAGCGGAAATAAATTCCTTCACAGGGTGTCAGGGATCAGGTTTAGAGATACAGTGAGGAGCACAGACATTTGGGAGGAGTTCAAAGTACAGCCGCTGTTGCTCCTCCACATCAAAAGATGCCAGTTTAGGTGGTTTAGGCATCTGACTAGGATGCTTCCTGGATGTCACCCTGGGCAGGTTTCCAACCAGGAGGAGATCTCAGGCAGACCCAGGACATGCTGGAGAGATTTTATCCCCAGTGCCCCTGGTGGACCTGAAAAAGATGGTAGGGTAAAGGGATGTCTGGGCATCTTTGCTTAGACTGCTTCTCCAACAAGCTGGGAAAGTGGCGGAAAATTGATAAGTTGGATGTATGACAGCTACACTATCACCCCCACTGTTTGACTATAGTATTTTGTAAATACAGGAGTGCATCCTTAATTAAGAAAGAAGAGTCTCTTGTGAATGTCGACCCCACTCTATAACCCAAAGCTGCAGAACTCATGAAGTCTGCTAATTTTTTAAAACAATATCCATTTTGCTTTACTTGTATTCTGAAAAAGCAAGTGCCAAATTTCCAACTGTGTATGTCATGGATCACACCTGCCAGAGTTTATCAGACAGTTGTTTTTAAAATTGCTTGTAAAAGCTAAAATGTTTTTGCTTCAGTTTTCAGCTTCTCAGCTCAGAACAAACTCTGTGGCTGCTAATCAGTAGCCAGTGACCAATAACAACAAGTTGGGAGCTCTTTCTGTATACAGCCTGCTTACTCTTCCTGTGTCTTTGTGACTTCACTGTTCCAGTTCTCTTCCCACATCTCAAAGGCTGGTGTGTTAGGTTAGTTAGCATCTTAAAACATTGCTCTTCATGAGTCAGTGAGTGTGTTTTAAAGTTATTCTACAATGGTCTGACAATCCATCTAGGCTTAGTGACCACCTTAGAACCGACTAATGAAATGCATTTAATTTAGGGTTATAAATAATTCAAATTATAAGCAGATATGTAGCAGATAGCAGACGTGGTGGTGCACATATCATCATGGTATGTTGTAATGGTTTTCAACCATTGTAAGACATGAACTGCAAAAATAAAAATAACTTTAGAATATATTGTTAAACCCCAAGTATTGCCCCAAACCTACAAGTGAAATTCTTTGTTTTCCATCTTTACTTCTTTCTTTCTTTCCTTCTTTCCTTCCTTCTTCTCTCCTGCAATTTTCAGAAGTAGTAGCATAAACCCTGGCAGCCTATACCATTTACTGAAATCAACAAAACTGAACAATGCAAGGTCAGTCTCTTATCTGAATTAAATTACCTTACCATCCTTGCTTGCTAGAAGTAATCCCCCATGCTTTGATATCATCAAGGTGACACATTTTAACAAAAGGTTATAAACACTTTGGAAAATCCATGTCCATGTTATCACTACCAGCATAAGGGGGAGCAAAGAGAGGATCATTTTGTGCAATACTGCATGAAAGCTTTTGTTGTGGCAAAGTATTCTGTAAGGTTTTGTTGCAGTTAATCGATTACTTAAAAATTTCACATCCATTCCTTATATATCTCAGTCCAGAATACAGATGCTGGATAGTGTTGTGTTTCTTAACCCTGGTTACATGGACTTCATTTGCCTTCTGATTTTTATTTGGTGTCTTAATCTCCAGGTTCCAATGTTACGTTTATAATCCTAGAAATGATTAATTCTGTAAATTGTTGTATTTGCTATTGTTATGAAATGACCTCCTCCAGTAAGGAAATTGGTAATTGGAAAACCAGTAATGTCAGTGAGTCCCCAGGACCGTGGTTTAGAAACACTGCTGTAGAGGTGTATTCTATGACCATCCTGCTGCAAAATGGAGTAAACGCAAATATTATAGCTTCAGTTTTATCCTACTTACAGTATCCTGGGTCCTATGTCTGGTTTCACAGTACATTTTATTCAACCCACTAGCAAAATAC